>NC_052150.1:76917067-77109104 GCF_902713615.1 Scyliorhinus canicula | reverse complement strand
CTGGGTTGGATTGCACTCTGGTGTCTTGTTGGACTGCACTCCTGGTGTCTTGGTTTTGGATCGTACTCGGTGTCTGGGTTGGATTGCACTCTGGTGTCTGTGTGGATTGCACTCTGGTGTCTGTGTTGGATTGCACTCTGGTGTCTGGGTTGGATTGCACTCTGATGTCTGGTTGGATTGCACTCTGATGTCTGGTTGGATTGCACTCTGCTGTCTGGGTTGGGATTGCACTCTGTTGTCTGGGTTGGATTGCACTCTGCTGTCTGGGTTGGAACTCACTCGTGTCTGGGTTGGATCGTACTCTGGGTCTGGGTTGGATTGCACTCTGGTGTCTGTGTTGGATTGCACTTGTGTCTGGGTTGGATTGCACTCTGGTGTCTGGGTTGGATTGCACTCTGATGTCTGGGTTGGATTGCACTCTGATGTCTGGGTTGGATTGCACTCTGGTGTCTGGGTTGGATTGCACTCTGCTGTCTGGGTTGGATTGCACTCTGGTGTCTGGGTTGTCACACTCTGGAGTCTGGGTTGATTGCCTCTGTGTCTGGGTTGGATTGCACTCCTGTCTGGGTTGGAACTCACTCCCGTGTCTGGGTTGGATCGTACTCTGGTGTCTGGGTTGGATTGCACTCCCGTGTCTGGGTTGGAGCGCACTCTGGTGTCTGGGTTGGATGGCACTCTGCAGTCTGGGTTGATTGCAATCTGGTGTCTGGGTTGGATTGCACTCCCGTGTCTGGGTTGGATTGCACTCCAGATTCTGGGTTGGATCGTACTCTGGTGTCTGGGTTCGATTGCCCTCCCGTGTCTGGGTTGGAGCGCACATTGTTGACTGGGTTGAATGGCATTCTGGTGTCTGGGTTGGATGACACTCTGGTCCCTGCGTTGGAATGCACTCTGGTGTTTGGGTTGGATTGCACTCTGGTGTCTGGGTTGGCTTGCACTCTGGAGTTTGGGTTGGATTGCACTCTGGTGTCTGGGTTGGATTGCACTCTGGTGTCTGGGTTGGATTGCACTCCCGTGTCTGGGTTCGATTGCACTCCAGATTCTGGGTTGGATCGTACTCTGGTGTCTGGGTTGGCTTGCACTCTGGTGTCTGGGTTGGATTGCACTCTGGTGTCTGGGTTAGATTGCACTCTGGTGTCTAGGTTGGATTGCACTCCCGTGCCTGGATTGGATTGCACTCCCGTGTCTGGGTTGGATCGCACTCTGGTGTCTGGGTTGGATTGGACTCCCGTGTCTGGGTTGGATGGCACTCTGCTCTCTGGGTTGGAATGCACTCTGGTGTCTGGGTTGGATTGCACTCTGGTGTCTGAGTTGGATAGCACTCCCGCGTCTGGGTTGGATGGCACTCTGGTCTCTGGGTTGGATTGCACTCTGGTGTCTGAGTTGGATGGCACTCTGGAGTCTGGGTTGGATTGCACTCTGGTGTCTGGGTTGGATTGCACTCTGGTGTCTGGGTTGGATTGCATCTGGGGTCTGGGTTGGATTGCACTCCCATGTCTGGGTTGGATTGCACTCCATGTCTGGGTTGGATTGCACTCTGGTGTCTGGGTTGGATTGCACTCACATGTCTCGGTCGGGTTGCACTCTGGTCTCTGGGTTGGAATGCACACTGTGTCTGGGTTCAATGGCATTGTGGTGTGGGTTGAATTGCACTCTGGTCTGAGTTCGATTGCACTCCCGTGTCTGGGTTGGATCGCACTCTGGTTCTGGGTTGGAGTGCACTCTGGTGTCTGCGTTGGATCGCACACTGGCTCTGGGTTGAAATGCACTCTGGTGCTGGGTTGGATTGCTGCCGTGTCTGGGTTGGATGGCACTCTGGTGTCTGGGTTGGAATGCACTCTGGTGTCTGTGCTGGATTGCGCTCTGGTGTCTGGGTTGGATGGCACTCTGGTGTCTGTGTTGGATTGCACTCTGCTGTCTGGGTTGGATGGCACTCTGGAGTTTGGGTTCGATTGCACTCTGGTGTCTGGGTTGGATTGCATTCTGGGGTCTGGGTTGGATTGCACTCTGGAGTCTGGTTGGATTGCACTCCCATGTCTGGGTTGGATTGCACTCCCATGTCTCGGTCGGATTGCACTCTGGTGTCTGGGTTGGATTGCACACTGGTGTCTGGGTTCAATGGCATTCTGGTGTCTGGGTTGAATGGCACTCTGGTGTCTGAGTTCGATTGCACTCCCGTGTCTGGGTTGGATCGCACTCTGGAGTCTGGGTTGGATTGCCCTCCCGTGTCTGGGTTGGATTGTACTCCCATGTCTGGGTTGGATTGCACTCTGGTGTCTGGGTTGGATTGCACTCTGGTGTCTTGGTTGGATTGCACTCCCGTGTCTGGGTTGGATTGCACTCCAGGGTCTGGGTTGGATCGTACTCTGGTGTCTGGGTTGGATTGCCCTCCCGTGACTGGGTTGGAGCGCACACTGTTGACTGGGTTGGATGGCATTCTGGTGTCTGGGTTGGATTGCACTCTGGTGTCTGGGTTGGATTGCACTCCCGTGTCTGGATTGGATTGCACTCCCGTGTCTGGGTTGGATCGCACTCTGGTGTCTGGGTTGGATGGCACTCTGGTGTTTGGGTTGGATTGCACTCTGGTGTCTGGGTTGGAGTGCACTCTGGTGTCTGGGTTGGAGTGCACTCTGGTGTCTGCGTTGGATCGCACACTGGTGTCTGGGTTGAAATGCACTCTGGTGTCTGGGTTGGATTGGACTGCCGTGTCTGGGTTGGATGGCACTCTGGTGTCTGGGTTGGAATGCACTCTGGTGTTTGGGTTGGATTGCACTCTGGTGTCTGGGTTGGATTGTACTCTGGTGTCTGTGTTGGAGTGCACTCTGATGTCTGCGTTGGATCGCACACTGGTGTTTGGGTTGGATTGCACTCTGGTGTCTGGGTTGGATTGCATTCTGGGTCTGGGTTGGATTGCACTCTGGAGTCTGGGTTGGATTGCACTCCCATGTCTGGGTGGGATTGCACTCTGGTGTCTGGGTTGGATGACACTCTGATGTCTGGGTTGGATTGCACTCTGGTGTCTGGTTGGATTGCACACTGGTGTCTGGGTTCAATGGCATTCTGGTGTCTGGGTTGAATGGCACTCTGGTGTCTGAGATGGATTGCACTCCCGTGTCTGGGTTGGATCGCACTCTGGAGTCTGGGTTGGATTGCACTCCCGTGTCTTGTTGGATTGTACTCCCATGTCTGGGTTCGATTGTACTCCACGTGTCTATGTTGTATTGCACTCCCGTTTCTGGGTTGGATTGCACTACGGTGTCTGGGTTGGATTGCACTCCGGTGTCTGGGTTGGATGGCACACTGGTGTCTGGGTTTGTATTGCACTCTGGTCTCTGGTTGGATTGCACTCTGGTGTCTGCGTTGGATTTCAGTCTGGTGTATGGGTTGGATTGCGCTCTGGTGTCGGGGTTGGATTGCACTCCCGTGTCTTGTTTGGATTGCACTCTGGTGTCTGGGTTGGATTGCACTCCCGTGTCTGGGTTGGATTGCACACTGGAGTCTGGGTTGGATTACACTCCCGTGTCTGGGTTGGATTGCACTTCCGTGTCTGGGTTGGATTGCACTCTGGTGTCTGGGTTGGATTGCACTCTGGTGTCTGGGTTGGATGGCACTCTGGTGTCTGGGTTGGATGGCACTCTGGTGTCTGGGTTGGATGGCACTCTGGTGTCTGGGTTAGATTGCACTCTTGTGTCTGGGTTACATGCACTCTGGTTTCCCGGTGTTGGATTTCACTCTGTGTGCTGGGTGGATGGCACTCTGGTGTCTGGGTTAGATTGCACTCTTGTGTCTGGGTTGGATGGCACTCTGGTGTCGGTGTTGGATTGCACTCTGGTGTCTGGGTTGGATGGCATTCTGGTGTCTGGGTTGGATTGCACTCTGGAGTCTGGGTTGGATTGCACTCTGGTGTCTGGGGTGAATGGCACTCTAGTGTTTGGGTTGAATGCCACTCTGGAGTCTGGGTTGAATGGAACTCGGGTGTCTGGGTTGGATTGAACATTGGCGTCTGGCTTGGGTTGCACTCTGGTGTGTGGGTTAGATTGCACTCTGGTGTCTGGGTTTGATCCACACATCCAACGTTGGGTGGTGTCTCTACATCCTGGATTTGAGCCCCAAGTGATGGCTCCTCGTCACTCAAAATTACATTACACAAGTCGTCTTTTCCAAAGAGACTGTGACTCATCCTTGTCTTGTGATATTAAATATGTATCATCCAGCATAATGGAACTGCATAGAGATGCAGGCCACGTGTGGTAACATGGTATCAGTATCACTGTCATTGTGGAACTGCAGACAGATACAGCCAATGGCTCATCTTGATCCTATCCTGGTATCATGTTATGTTCGGTTGCCTTGCCATAGCAATGATGCACACAGAACTGCTGGTGACTTAACTAGAATGCTGATTTATTTATGAGTACGAGGAAGGATAATGTACGGAATACTATACACACTAGGCTACTCTGGAACAACCCAATGTGTGACTGTCCTGTTGTCTGCCTTACTACCAACTGGCGAGTGTCCCACATAACGTGACCAAGGTCTGGCGCCACCAGCTGGTTGGAGGTTGTATTGCTAACTATGTACAATACTATTCACAGGCATATCACCACAATGTGTACCGTGTAATGAATGTGATGTAATTCGGTGCTTTATGATGAAAAACTATAGCTTTTTCACCAGGGGCTGGTGGGGTTAAGGGGCTGGGATCGGGTTGACGCTCCACAGGACCGGGGTGTCCGGGAATGGACTGCCATTTCCGCAGCCTGCAAGACAACCATCTTGCTGTCCACCGCACTGACCACCCATCCTGCTTCTGCAGAGTGACACCAGGCGCATGGGTGCCCCCAGCCCACCACCCCCATTCCCACACCCCCCACACCCCACAAACCCCCCATGATACATACCTGCCACACAGCGGGGTGCGGGCCTGGGCTGGCAGTAACAGAGGGTATGATCCATGGGATAGAGGATGATGAAACCCGCTTTGTACTGAGCTCTGGTACTCCACATCGTATGACAACGTCTGACTCCTGCCCACGGTAGCACTTTCCACCATCCACCTGAGCAATCCCGGTATGCGAGTGGGCCATTCCATCATATGGTCTCATTGAATCCCTGGGGTGGCAGAGGTGAATACGGTGGGAGGATGGGGGGGGGGGGGGGGGGGCGCACCGGAGCAGTGAGTGCTGACTGAGCTATAGTCCTTGAGCCGAGCCCACCCCCAACACCGGCAAATACCCCATCCACCTCCATCTGGGACTGCGCCACATCAGCTGCGACTGTGCCACCACCTTCTGCTGCTGTGCCACATCAGCCAGCAACTGCACCATCTCCCTCCGGGACTGAGCCTCCTCCCTCTGTATCTGTGCCATATCGGCCAGCACCTGGGCAATGCCACCAATGCTCTCAGCCGTGGCTCACTCTGACTGGACCATGCTCAGGAGCACTGCTGAAATGTTCCAGATGGCTCTGGGACATGGCCGCCTGTGAGGGGGCAGCCCTATTCCTGGGCCTCGGCCAGCCGCCTGCAAAGAGTGCCCCAGGCCTTGGACAACTTGTGTTCCAAACAGAAATTAGCAAGAGCTAAGTGATCTCACAATCAATGGATCAGATCTAAGCTCTGCAGTCCTGCCACATCCAATCGTGAATGGTGGTGGACCGAGGCTCTACAAATATCCCCATCCTCAGTGATGGAGCAGCCCAAACACCACTGTGCAAACGGCAAGGCTGAAATATCTGCAAAAATCTTCAGTCAGAAGTGCTGAATCTCATCTCCTCCTCAGGTCCCGAGCATCATAGATGCCAGTTTTCCAGCAATTCAATTCACTTCATGTGATATAAGAATGGCTGAAGGGACTGATATTGCAAAGGCTACAGGCCTGACAACATTCCAGCAGTAGTACTGAAGGCCCCAGAACTAGAACATGCCCTAGCCAAGCTGTTCCAGTACAGCTGCAACACTGGCATCTACCCAGCAATGTGGCAAATTACCTAAATGGCCTTGTCACAAAATGCGGTCAAATCTAGCCCTGCCAATTACTGCCCCATCAGTCTACTCTTGATGACCAGTAAATTGATAGAAGGAGTCATCGACTGTGTAAGAAGTGGCACTTGCTTAGCAATAGTCTGCTCATGGACGCTCAGTTTGTGTTCCGCAATGCACCTCAGCTCCTGGACCTCATTACAGCCCAGATCCAACATGAAAAAAAAGAGCTGAACTCGAGGTGAGGTGAGAGTGACTGCCCTTTGACGTCCACAGCAGCAGTTGACTGAACGTGATATCAAGGATCCTTGCTAAACTGGAGTCAATAAGTATCAGGGGGGAAACTGTCTGCTGGTTAGAATCATCACCAAGCAGAGAAGAAGGTAGTTGTGGTTGTTGGAGTCAATGGCATAATTGCAGGTGTTCCTGAGGATAATGTCCTAACTTCATCAATGACCTTTCTCCATCATAATGTCAGAAGTGGGATGTTTGCTGACGTTGGCACAATGTTCAGCCTTATTTTTCAACTGCCTCAGTTACTGAAGCAGTCTGTCCCCATATGCAGCAAGCCCTAGCCAACCTGGTTTGACCTGGTTTGGGCTGATAAGTGGCAAGTAGTATTTGTGTGACGCAAGTGTCAGGCAATAACCATCTCCAGTAAGAGAGAATCAACCCACTTTCCCTTGATGTTCAACAGCATTACTCAATTCCCCACTATCAACATCCTTCAGGTTACTATTGACCAGAAGCTGAATTGGACCAGCCCTGTAAATATTCTGGTTACAATAGCAGTGCTGAGGCTTGGAATCCTGCGGTGAGTAACTCCTCTCCTGACTCCCCAAAGCCTGCCCACCATTTACAAGTCCCACGTCAGGAATATAATGCAATATGCTCCACTTGTCCGAATGAGTGTAGCTCCAACAACATTCAAGAAGCTCAGTACCATCCATACATTAACAAATACTATCCATGCTGGTGTCGGGATCTATGATGGCAGCAGTTTGAGGTCATATGGCAGCGAATTACCTTGTGTGACCTGTCTAACTTTCCACTCCAACATTCAGATATTGGGCAGATTCTGCGGGCTGCAGTGGAAGATGAAATATAAACCATCAGATGCTGCATCTTCCAAGCAACTGTGTGAGACTAAAGCAGACTATTCCGCAACCTTGGCGTCATATAAAATATGCTTCTGACCACAAATCTGTTCTCCTCATGAAGACCGTCTATTTCCTCATCTGTAACAACTGCCTGACATTTTCCCTTGCCTCTGCTTATCTGTTGCTGAAAACCTTTATACTTGCCTTTTGTTATTTCTAGACTTGACTATAGCTCTGTTTCCTGGCAGGACCCCACATTTTTCCCTCCAAAACTTGGTGCCAGTCCAAATTCTGTTGTCCGTTATCCTAAACGCACCAAAATCCCATTCATGTTTGTGCCGCTGACCTACTCCTGCTCAAGCAACACCTTGGTCATAAGAATTCTCATCGCTGTTTTAAATTCTCTATGGCGTCACCCTTGCCTATCTATCTAATCTCTTTCAGCCACAAGATATCTGCGTGCATCTAATTCTTACCTCTTCAGCCACCCCAATTTGAATTGCTTCATCATTGGTCGCTGGGTCTTCAGGCGTTCTATCATTCCGTCTCTAAACCTTTCCCCGGAATTTTCCTCATTTAAGACCGCCCCCTTCAATCTACTTTTTTGACCAAGCTTCTGGCAATCTACCCTAATATAGTCTTAGGTAGTGCTCATCTAACTTGCTTTATAATGTTCCCGTGAAATGTGTTGGGACACTTCATGATGTGAAAAGTACCATATAAATGTAAGTTATTGCTGTAATTCTGCATCACTGCTTTCCTGCCTTACCACCTCTGCCTGGTCAGGTTGCTGATCTTTGATATCTGACACGAGAAAGAAAAGGAGAGGGTTCTGTGTGAGTGGGGTTTTGAGGTGGTAGGTAAATCAACACTGCCTGCTCACATCATCTGCGCTCATAAATCAGGAGAGATTCTGAGATAAGGGTGAAGTGGGATGTAAAAATGCAAGATTAGGTGTGAGCACGCTGTCATTTTTGATTATTTCAGCGCTGCCGATGGCCATTGGCTGACGCTTGGCGCTCCAAAGATGCCGACCACTGTCTCCTCCATTGGGTAAGAACATCAGGAGAGAGTCGATAACTCTTCTTCAGAAGTTCTGCAGAAGTGACTATGGACTCGAATGTTAACTATGTTCTCTCCTGATAGATGTTGGCAGACCAGCTGAGATTTTGCAGCATCCTCTTTTCTTGTCTCACATTCTAGCATCTGCAGTATGTTGCTTATTGTAGGGGATAGACTCCTGGGAATTTCCTAATGTGGCTACTTTAACGCAGTCCCCAACCCTGTCTTCACGATTTTCACAGGGTACGTTCATTTTGTTTTGTTCATTTTAAAAATAAATTCAACGTCGTGCTGCAGTATACAGGCAAGCCTTCAGCCCAGCCCTATTCCAAACCTAGCCAGTCTCCATACTCATTCTGAGGGCAGGAGTCTGACTTCTATTCCTGCCCTACTCTCCACTCCAACCCCCCCCCCCCCCCCCGCCACCCCCCCACAGAATGGAAATTACAACTTCCTCTTTTTCTTATTGGTTAGTTTCACGGAGCTGGGAAATGTACCCTCTCCTGATCCAGAAGTGAAAGTCGGCTCAATGTTGAATTGAAAGGAAAGGCTGTAAAGTTCCCAGTTGAAAGGGAGGCACTATTCCTCAAAATTACGTTGAAATTCATTGGAACTCTCATCAAATCAGGGGCATAAAACGTTATAAAGTCAGGAAACTAAAAGCTCAGGGTCAGACTTGTGGACTAAATGGGGGTCGTCCAGTCTGTGCTTTGTCTCCCCATTATAGAGGAGACAGCATTGTGAGCAACGATTATAATGAATTGAAAGAGGTATGCATATATCACTGTTTCACCTGGAAAGAGTGTTCGGGGCCTTGGACGATGAGAAGGGAGGAAATAAAAGGACAAGTTTTGCATATTCTGCACTTATATGAAAAAGTACCGCAGGCAAGGAAAGAGCTCTTGGGAGTGACTGAGGAATGGACCAAGGTATTGTAGTGATATCATGGTTGTGTTGTAATTCACCAACTGACCACTAGGAGTCTCATTAGTATATAAGTGAATATTAGAGTCAGGTGACCTCAGGCTGACTAGGGAGCTGGGAGAGAGGTTGCCTGTGCATGATCATACTATCATTCATCTGTTGTTTTGTATATATTTGACCCACAGTTAATGTTAATAAATCGTTTATACCTTCAGCTTCAAGTATTCTTGGAATATAAATCAGGTCATCCGATAGGACCATTACATGGTATCAGGGCTGGATGCTATTAAACACTGAGAAAAAACTATCACATTATCGAGTGAAGCCTGCCACGAGGTCCACAGAGATTTGAAGATTTGCAGACTGCAAGAATGAACAACATGGAGTTGTTGAAGGCACCAATGAGTCTCAGATTTTTGGTAATGTGGACAGAAACTGGCGTATAATTAAACAACAATTTAATCTGTTTCTTACTGCAGTAAATTTAGGAGATCAATCCGATTTGCGTAAGGAGGCAATGCTCCTCACAGCTGTGGGGCCCAAAGCAATTGCTGTGTTTAATACATTTAAATTTGCAAGTGATGAAGATAGTAAAAATTATAACAAAGTAATTTGAAGATTTGATGAACATTGCACCCCCAGAAAGAATGAAATTTAAAAAGCTTTGTGTTTAGATCATGTTTACAGAAAACACAAGAGTCCATAGATCATTTCATCACTGATTTAAAGTTAAAAGCTAAAAGCTGTAAAACCTGGAATCTTCCATGATTGGGGACCAAATTGTGTTTGATGTGATTGAAGATAAGCTGAGAGAATGGATGCTGAGAGAATCGGAGCTGACGTTGGAACAAACAGTTAAGATTTGTCAAGCTCACAAGCCAGCAGCACAGCATTCTCAGTAATGGGAGATGTCTTCTTGGAGGAAAGTACTCCGGTTGCCATCCTTTTTCTAAAAAGGCGGGAAAGTTCCTGGACCTCCTCGGACACCAACAAACAGGTTAAAGATGAGGAGAAAGTATTTCTGTGTAAAGGATGTGGTCAAACACACATAGTGAATAAAGGTTGGAATAATTTGTTCTGCAAATAGTGTGTTTTCTACGCCCTCGTCACTCTTAAGCTGTTCTCTCCTCTAACATCTATTTCAGCATGATGTAATCAGCAATGCATTATATGTGTTCTGAGAGAATGTATTCTGCTCTGGCATTATTGCATCCTGTATGCAAATGTGGTCCTTCCTTTGTATCAATAACTCACATTCAAAATGAAGTAGAGAACAAGGTATCTGTCACCTGCTGATGCAGTGTAGCACTGCACAGTATGCTTGTTTCTTTAAATGGACCTTTAACACAGTCTTCAAAGTCATTAACAAGCCCAGATGCATACTCTTTTCTGTCATTTTCTTTCCTTACACTCATTTTAGGCTATGAGTGAAACTGAGATCAGCAGTTTTATTGGAACAAAAGTCCATCGCTGTTTTCTCTCAGCAGTTTAGCCACATTTAGCTGTTCATTCCATTAACACACAGAGTGAAGTGTGTCCCATTATAAGTATAGGGCTATAAATAACAGGCTACTATATGTCAAACATTTGACTGTTTATTGTAGGAAGCTACTGTAACCTAATTCTATCTCCAGTATTAACTAACTGAGGTTAATTTGTGTGCATAAAAATCACTGAAGATCAGAAGAAGCTAAGTGAAACGGTTCTCAGTTTATCTGCTTTTAAAAGTTTAAGTGATGGACTGTGCTATATTTAACTAGCAAAATTAGGAGTCCCTTTAATATAAGTCAAATGCTGTAGTGCTAGGAGGCAGTACAGAAGGCATTTCCTGGGCAGCTGTTCACTTTAATATGCTTGAAACTTGTAGGATTAATGAAATGTTTTGTGACCATTTCCAACCTAATGTCTTTGAATTGTGAGATTAACTAGAGTTGATAGCGCCACACAACATTGGCATTATGAGTAACCTCGGGAAGAAACAAAAGTCTTTGCCTGTACCAGGTTCATGCTCCAGAAAGACTATTTGGAAAGAAGCTTTGTAATTCATGGTTGGGGGCTGGGGGTAGTTAAATTTGATAAGCATGAAATATCGAATCCCTTTGCCCTTTAAAAATGTTGGAATTAGCTTTTTAAAAATCACAAAGTATCTTCCAGTAATCAACTGCAAATAGTTTCTCAATAAACCTACAGTAATGACATCACTCACAATTAATCCTGAGAGTCCTTTAAGATGCTGCTTAAAACCAACACTTAGACCTCTGATACCCCTATGTGTCAAGTTTTACTTTATAACACACCCTTTGAAGCACCTTGGGACATTTTATTATGTTAAAGGTTCCAAATAAATACATGCTCTTGTTCAGTGACAATTATTACAGGGCATATTACAGATGTATCCCAACAGTGCAGAAACATAAATGTACACATCAAAAAAAGGCAGTAAAATCTATAAGTGATAAAATATCAGAGAGCGATTTCAGGTCATGATATAATATCAGGCTTTGAATGGAAATTCTACAACGGGCTAATTTTTCAACCCTTGCATTCAGGCTGCAATCATTCCTTATTGTGCAAAGGACAAGAAAAAAGCATTAAGGACAACCGTTTCTCAATCCCCATCCTTTTAACATGACCCTGGAATTCCTGCGTTAGGTCCGCAGTGGTAGCTGGTACAAGACAATCTCCCTCATACAGATGATCAGGGAATTAAAAGTGGACACTTTTCCAAGCTTTCTGCTTAATTTTCCTGCTGCAACACTCACTGGGCACACAATCAGACCTGACGCTATAGCCTGTCTCCTGAGCCCCAGCACTCTTTTGGTCGGCAGGGTTCTTAGAGGAAGGGCAAGGTGTATAAAGTCAATCTCTTCAGAAAACCCATTCACCCAACCCAGGATGTTGATAAATAATTGGGATCTTCTGGCAATTGATCCTCATTGTATCTCAGATATGTGTTGCAGATTTTCCTATTATTCACCATCCTAACTTGGAGATATACTGCTCTCCTTTTGCTGTTGCTGGGTGAAAATCCTGGAACTCCCTCTCTAACAGTACTGTAGGTGTACCTTCACCACATGGACGGCAGTGATTCAAGAAGGAAGCTCACCACCTCCTTCTGAAGGCAGCTAGGGATGGGCAACCAGTGCTGGCTTGGCCAATGATGTCCACATCCCCTGAATGAATATTTTTTTTTAAACTACAAAACTAAACATACTTTTGTTCCAAAATTATGTTTGGTTTTGTTCTTTATTTAGTAAACATTGAATATTAAGCACACATTTGCAATGCAGCTCAGAACCCGGAATAAAGATAAGTGAAATAGTAATTTCTTAAAATGCTGACTTGGTTCAAGCACAGTGTACAAAAAGCAAAACGATATTCCATATCACCATCAGAGGTACATGTTCCCATTTTCTCCTACTGTTCTCTCATCTTGTAGGCCCCTGTCGCTCCAAGATGGGGCAGCTAGGGTGAAAGAGGCCATGCTCTTCACTAATACAACGTTCCTTTCAAATGGCATCAGCCCAATGTCACCCTGGAAATGTTATAGTGCTTAGCTTTCATTTGTTTCTACCGAGGCAAAGAGCTTATGTAATTCCTAAAACTGAAATGAGCTACACCGAAGACAGCTTTGTGACCTGAACTCACAACCTGAATGGCTGAGACACATCCAACTGCTTGGGTTTCTGATCCAGCTAGTTTAAATTCAACCTTTTGGAGAATATTTTAATTTGGTCAAAATGTCACTATTATTTGTCATTTGAGTTGAAATTACTGACAGAGTAACGTTTGTGACATCCAGTACCTCGCCACAGGCAGTTTGTTTGAAGCCGAGTTAGTCCAGCAATGTCTGAGAATAAATTATCTGCAACTGACCCAATGTTTGGACAAACATGGACACTAATTGCATCAGCCGCTGTGTCACTAATTAGTAACATCTTACGCAGCATTGCACATTTTGCACATCACTTATGGGAACACATAACACTGGTAGCAATATATAATGTAAGAAGTTGCAATTTCTGTATTTTGTAAATCTTTTCAGCATTTGGGAACCGACTGATACACACACATTTTATATCAACTCTGAATTGCCTTGAAAATATTTTGATTTCTAAAGAAGGAGCAAAAGCAGGCAAAATGTGGAAGTATAATGGTGCTTCTAACTAACCTACACACTGTGCACACAAGCAAACTGACAGCTCTGCTTAGCCCCTCAAGTATGGCAATATCTGCAGATTTGAGTGCTTCTTTTGGATTCTTTGTGAAAGATGTCAAGGTCATAACAAGGAATAAGTACCTCCCCCTTTTCTCTCTTTTCACTCTTTCTTTCTATAATATTGTTTTCCAATAGAGAAGGTTCTGGGAGAAATGAGGCTGTGAGCCAAAAAGAAATTGCTTCAATCAGCACTGATGCTTAATGACTGTTAATGGGAAATGGAGATAGGATAGTAAGTGCTACTTTGATTAATAAGTGAACTGCATAGAATTTAAATTGTGCCACTGATGGATTATTTTCTTCAAGCTTGATAAGCAGTTCTCATTTGTTCTTAAATTTGGTCAATACTGTTAAAGACGGCAAATGAAGTATAATTAATTCTGTTACTATTACTCAAACCAAGTGTTACTAGGATACATGTAATATACAAAACATTTTATCCTGTTGAAAAAACCCTGCTTTTATATAGAGTCCTTGCATCATAAACCAGACAAATATTGTAGCCAATCTGTGAGAAGTTAAATTTTTCTCACAATTCTAAGAATTAAATATTTTATGTTTAGCATCACTGATCATAGACTTTGTACTTTAAAATTGCAGTGTTATCCTGTTGTGTAGCATATATGCTGAAAATCCCCTATTCTTATTTTGTTTATTTACTAGCCTTTAAGTATTGTCGTTGAAATCACATGATATATATCTTTCTAAAATACTTCAACCTAACAGCAGTCCAATCTCATATCATTCTGAGTCCAGCACTGCAAAATCTGACATTTTAGCCTATGTTAGTGAACACAGCGGGTGCACTTTGCAGAAACAAGGCAGTTCCCTATTGGGAGACCTCTCAATTCAGGCCATTATCACGCACCACTTGGCAGCCAATTAGAGAGCAGTGTTGGTAGAGGCCAGAAGCAGATCTGTGCTATTGTCCAGGGACTGGTGTATATCTTTGCAGGGACAGGAAGGCATACTTTAACCTTCCTAAAAGTTTTTGAATAACATAAAGTCATTCTACTGGGCCTGTGAAAGAAAGACGCTGATTTTGATGGCATTAAATGTCACCCCAACCGACGGGTTGCACTTAAAGAAAGTGCGATAAATAACAGAAAGTGCTGTGATGCCTTGTCTTTCTTCCTATCAACTAACAAGAAGCAGGGCACTCGGTGTTGAAAGCAAATTGGAACAAAAAGCCTGGGCAACTCACCAAATAAAGAGTAATTGCGGAAGAATATATAAATACAGCACATATCACTTCCTTGAATGCAATGCAAAACTGCTGTTCCAGCAAATGGAACTGGGTGAGGAAGACGTCAAAACTTTATCTTTGGCACACTTTCCATACTTTTGGCAATATGGGTAGATACAAATGTTGCACATTATACATGGCAAGATACTGCATGTATAACAGAGTGATGAGTTTTCAAACTAATGATTAAAATTTAAAATGCAAATATATTTAAACATTAAACTGTTTCCTTGATGATCTAGTCAGTCTCATTGAAAAGCCTCTTGTTTATATGCTATATTTTCGAATCAAACGGAGTGTATCTTTAATGAGAGAGAGGACCGATTAAAAAGGTTCTACTTTATATGGGTTTTTTTGTTAGAGAGCTATAAACATGAGTTATATAGCCTCGTAAAGAAGTCTGCCATGTTATTAAGTAATAATATCTTGTGTTTATTTGCCTTTATATACATTTTTTAAGCATTAAAAAGGAAACAAAAATGTCCTTTTAATATTGTTACTCTCCCATCGAGGATTGACCATTTGTAATTGGCAGATAAAGCTGCACAGTTTCTTGCTAAGTATATTTTGAGCTTTCCTACTTCTCTGGCTGAAGTTTGGTCCTCTCTGGAAAGACATTTTGCATTTTCCTCATAAAAACCTTTTATTATTCAGATATTGTTGCTTGGAAAGGTTGTGTGGTGGAGTGGAGTGGGATTCCAGCCTCTGAAGCCAGAAGCTCTGGGTTCAAGTCCACTCCAGGACTTGATGGCCAAGGAAGGTTGACAAACAACTTGTCAACCCTTCCAAAATATGTCAGTGGCAGGCGGGAAGAGTGGGAGAGATTCCTGGTTGGCCATCTGATAGAAAGAACTTGGAGCTTCTGCCATCACTATCCTTAGTACCAGGCTACAACATGCATGGAGAAGTGTATGTAGTCACATCAACTTGGAATCCTTGGGAGGCCAGTGCCAATAGCACGAGGTTTGACTCTGCCTGAGGTGAATTGGGGTCCTGCCTCTTTGCTCTACCCATTGTGGTGCTGTGGATTGCAGCTGCCTTTGGATAGAGAAGAAAAATTGTTGCCCCTCTTTGAAATCTTGGGACTGAATTTTCTTGTGATGGCAGATGCCCCAGTGCTGTGGTTGTAAACGGGAGGTGCCCGTACTTCACTGGGTGGGGCGAATGGGCCTGTATTTGGTCACCAACGGCCAGTTATGTGGTTTCTGTCACAGGGACCACCATCCTGCCCAGCCCAAGAGTTGCAAGTCCAATCAGACAAATGGCAGTTCAATAGCCTCAGCAGCATTGAGCTAATTATGTGGTCAAGTAGGGTCTAGTTCCAGCCCCTCCATAGGCATTTTGTCCATTTTGGGAGTTGGGTGCCTCAAAGTGTTGGTGGAAGCCAAGCAGGATGCTACCGGGGTCATGTCCGCACGTGGCAGCATGTTGTCCAAAATGGACAAAATGCCTATGGAGGGGCTGGAACTGGACCCTATTTGACCACATAAGTTGCTCAATTGGCTTCCTGGCTGATGATTGATCTGCCGCCTTTTCCACTGCTGCAAAATAGTATAGCAGTGGGAGGATAACAGGCACTCCTTTCCAATGCCTTCCTGTGCCATTTTGTCCGCATTTCTACCTCACAGGCTGTCCCCAAGAGGCCCGTGAAATTCTGGCACTTGTTTCAGTTCAAGTTCAAGAGCAAACTTTTCAAACCATTGGTGATTCGGAGTATTTTCCATTCAGTACTTAAAATGACACAACAGCGACCGTACTTATGAGGCTTATACTTTGCAACGCTAGACATGCTGGAAAATCCTGAAGAATAGCTAGTCCCATGTCACGGTTTGGTTTGTGAGGAGGTATGGGCAGAATTCAACTCAATGGGGGGGGGTTCTGCCGGCGGTTGCCATGGGTGAAAACGGCGATGCCGGCAGAAAATCTCGTAAGACCGATTAAGTGAGAATCTAGGTGGTGAGATCTCATTCTGTGATTTTCCCTGCCCCTTGATGGTGACATAATGAAGTTCCTGCCTAGAAAAGGGAGGGAAACCTTATTTCAATCTATTTGAATAAACTTATATCTGCTCAATGGGCTTCCTTGCCATATATTCCCCCCACATGAATTCTCCCCTCGCTGACAGGTTTACAACTCCTTCTGCAAAACATTAAGCAGTCAAGGCGAAACCATCATATAGTCCCCGGAGGAAGAAGGCCATGCCTTGGCATCCTGGCACTGCCCCTGGAAGTGCCAGCCTGACTGTGCCAACTTACTTGGCAGTGGAATTTGGCACTGGCCCTGACAGTGGTACCCTGACTGTTCCAACTTCGAAGTGCCACCCTGGCAGTACTACCCTGGTAGTGCCAACTTGCAGTGCCATCCCGATTGGCACTTCCAGTGGGATATGAGGCGATGGGATTGCCCCAGAGCTTGTGGGAGGGGAATTCCCTGTATCTGTAGTGGTGGTGGGGTGGGAGGAGTTTTCAGCGTAGATCAGGGCACTCTTTAAAAAAGGCACTCCAATCTCTGTGGAGCCAGTGTGGCCGGCTCTATCACACCCTGCCCTGCCAGCTTGATGGCAGAAACCACACCCCCAGCATTTCTGTGCACAGTGTGCCAGAGAACCTGGAGAGATAACTCGGCTGTGCCACTGGAGAACTACACACTGGTTTTCCCACCTCAGCCAGAGTGTGAAATTCTGCCCAAAGTGTTTGAGCTCTTCACTGTTAGGGATGTCTATCATGATCATGTAGACACTGCTGAGTATTGACAGCATTTTCTCTTTTTATTTTAATTGCATGCAGGTTCAAATAATTCCAGGAAATCCACAAGGTACGACACCACTTTAAAACAAATACTGATTGAGCCCTCACTATGGGGAGAATGTGTCTATTATTTAAATTAGGATGTTGCTCAATGTTCACTTATCAGAGGAAGATAAATGACAGTGAGCAGAATCCTTCCCACTTTTGTCTCTGGCCCAACGGCTCAGCCATTCCCTGGCAGGGAACCAGAACTCTTGACTCCCAGGCCTTGTGGTTGCTGTTTGCAGTAGCCAATCAATGAAGGAGCTGCCTCCAGGAGTACCATCCAAATGCAGAGACAGGATGTGGCATCAGAAACATAAATTAACAATGTTATTTGAAGGCACGCAGTGGCCGGGATCATGCAATGAGAGCGGCAAACCAAGTGGAGAGTAGATGGATGATGTGAAGGGATGATATTCAATGCCATCAGGCTGGAATTGCCAGGGTGCCAGGTTGGCACAGCTGGGCCCGGGCCCAGGGGGTGGCTAGCAACATGGCTCCTGCCCGACTGTGGCGGCGCTGGACACAGTCCGCAGCTGCCACACCGGGTTCCCAACTGCTGACACCACACGTCAACCGCGCGGTCAGGAACTCGGCCCATCAGGGCGGAGCATCGGGGGAGGGCCTTCAGGTGACGCCTAACGCTGTCCCAACAGCACCCAGCACATGATGCGATGACGCCATTTCGGAGGGGCGGAGGATACAAAACCTGCGTAAAACAGGCGCTGTCCCCGAATTCGGCGCCAGTAGGGATTCTCCGTCCGATCACCGATTACAAAATCCAGGTCTGGGAATGGTGAATCCCGCCCAGTGATTCTGCTGAGGTTGCCTGGAGGAGAGAATGGCTGCAGAATCTGAGACTACTGAAGGAGGAACTGCTCCTTGGTAACTCTATAAACCCTTGTTTCCCTCTTGTTTGCCGCATAGCAGCTACTGAGCGGGACACCTTCTGATTGACAAAGACACCTGGCAGTTAATCGAGCCTTGATCGCCACATGAGTGTGGTCTATCACACAATGGACATGTGGAAATCCTGCCATGGAGTCTTTACTCTTCTCATCGTCCTCGAATACACTGAAACCTCTCAAACCAAGGCATCCATCATATGGTTGACATAATGTGGACTGAAGACTGTGAGATCCTGCAGATGACATCAGCTGAGCCCTGGAATGATCTGGAAACAAAATATTGAGAGCTATGCTCACCTTGACTGCCAGAGGCAAAGGGTGACCACCTGCTCTAACAGGCCTTATGTCTTCTTCCCAGAGGTTGGATATGTCTGTGACTACCTGCTGTGAGAGCCACAGCCTTCAGAGGCACTTCTGCTCTGAGAGATCTAGGAAGCTGACCCTTTGGCTTAGAGACGCTGTGTTCAGGCTGTTATCTTCATCTATGCACTCTGTTCCACCCAGCTGAGTGTATCTGTGGAGAATGCTGTAGTTGGCACTCCTTTTGCAGTGGCTTCCCTGTGTCTATGGTTGCTGAGCTGAAGGACAGTACAGTTCCTAGTCAGTGATCCACTCGACCTCTGGATACGTGCACCTGAATATGGCATCAAGTTGCTTTCCCACAAAAAAAAATCACTGAGATCCGTCTTGAGGACCTGCCCTGTCAGCATTAAACCACTGACTGCGGTTGATCTCAGACTTGCCAGCATTCCTCCTGGAGAAAGGTTTTGAGGTAGGGTTTGGAGGAAAAATAGAGAGTCTCACTTTGGGGCAGCTCCCTAATGGAATCCTGCGCTGAGCAATTTTGCTGGAGGAGGGGGTCTGGCTACCAGTTCAGCAATAACAGGGAGCTAATTAGGTTCAAATATTACGTGTCCCTCGGTATCTTCTCAAAGGCAGATGTGTTCACGCCCACCCCAATGCTGAAGCCCTGTTGCTGCCTGGTGATAGGTGGGTGACCAGTGAGACCTCCTTTAAATCAGCAGGCCACAGCTTTGGCCATAGTCCATCAAGCAGAGGAGTTTCACCTTAACACTGAAGCTACACAGGTCCTCATTGTTTGCACTCTTACAGTTCTTCAGAGGACACCTTGAGGCACCCTTGTGTCCTTCAACCCATTTCAGCAGTATCCACCGATTCCAGTGGGACTGTCGGTTGGATGTTTCTGTAGGCCCTCCTCTTGGGCCTTCTGGTTCTCTGCTCCACCCACTCTCCTGAAATGGACAGGGTTCCTGGAGAAGGCTTTCTAATTTTCTGCCTTTGGGAAGATAATGGCCGACAACCTTCCATGTCTTCCCTTGGATTCCCAATCTGTCAGTAAGCCTGAATTCAGGGTCCCTGTGATCTTGGGAAAATAATTTCAGCTTCAGGCCTCCTGCTGTATATTTCCCTGTCTCTAACCTGCTGGCGTGCTGACACAGCCTGGGAGTCTGGCTGGGAAAGAAGCACTGCTGCCGTAAATTGGCTTTGATTGCCATTTTAATTGTTTTTCTGCTTCAAGTTCCCCACTTTATTCCCAATCCATTGCTTAGAAAGACCAAAGATAGCAAGAATATGCAAGAATCCGGACCCAATATCAATTTTTGCAATTTACCCGTCTGGCCCACGACCCTCGAACCTGTCTCCCATTGGCCCCTTCCTCTGCAGCATTTCCACACTGTAAAGTGATGAGTTTGCATTCCATCAAAAAGGCATAGGGTTCATGGGCTGGATTCTCCGCTCCGCCGCGCCACATTTCTGTTTTACCCCGCCAGCGGGATGCTCCAGTACTCCGGCCGGTCAATGAGGTTGCCCATAGTGGGGCAGCCCCACACTGTCGGGAAACCCCTGGGCTGCTGGCAAAATGGAGCATCCCACCAGCGGAGAATCCAGATCTCTTAAACTAAAGGCTTAAGCATTCTGCACTTCTGTTACACAAGTAAACCAGTGATGTTTTCAGGGATTCCAGTTCATCCCCAATGCATATTTTATATGATATCATCACTTGTGACGTTTTCTTTTACATTATACCTAAAATAGTAATGCCCTTCTAGGGAGACCACTGAAATAGTATCTGTGTTGAATTATATTAAAATGTTATCAATTGTCTTGAAATGTGTGAGGTAATAGAGTTGTGTTATCAGGTGTCATGTGATTATAATATTGATCCAACTGATCCCACGACAGAGGATATACTTCACAAAGGCTGGATTTTACGCTCTCTTGCTAGCAGGTTTGAAGGCAGGATGTCCTACCCACCAGTGGGTCAATTGAGTCGTTTAAGTGGGAAACACATGTCCTTTGTGAGGGCCCCAGTGCCCTGATGCCAGCGATCCTTTGGGAAAGGGAGGTCACTGCGCTCTCACTTTGTGTTCGGAGTGCCATTAGGCCCGGCTTGCCGCCATCGCTTTCTCACCGACTTTCACCCCAGGCTTCAAAAAAACTATTCAGTGCGGGAGAATTGCGATGGGAATTGTGCCTGAACAGCTGGCAGGATTTGCACCTGTTTTCCAACCTGAAATGGACAATTCCACCTGAAATGTTGCCACGCTGGGAATGAGAAATTTAGCGGTTTAATTTTTTGCGCAGGTACAGTTGGTGTGTTTGTAAATCTGACATGCATGTAGAATGCGAGTAGCAAGGGGAAGAACAGAGAAAAACCAGCAGCATTGAGAAGAGCAAATCTGAAGGGAAACCGCACATGCATCAGGGATCAGCAGCACGGTGGCACAGTGGTTAGCAATGCTGCCTCACAATGCCAGGGACCCGGGTTTGATTCCAATCTTGGGTGACTGTGCGGAGCTTGCACACTCTCCCCGTGTCTGCTTGGGTCTCCTTTGGTGCTCCGGTTTCCTCTCACTGTCCAAAAATGTGCAGGTTAGGTGGATTGGCCATGATAAATTTCCCCTTAGTGTCCAAAGTTTGGGTGGCGTTAAAGAATAGGGCTGGGCATTGGGTCTAGGTAGGGTGCTCTTTCAAAGGGTCAATGCAGACTCGATGGCCTCCTTCTGCACTGTAGTGATTCTATGATTCTAACACATTTATTTCTTCAATACATTAGTCTTAAACAGGAATGTATTATGCACCTGAGTTCACTTGATAAATATCATTCTATTCTGAAGATCGTTGATATGAAATAATCTAGCCCTGCCACCTCCCTCATTTTAAAGAAATTTGCTGTATATTCACTGTAATACACATATTGACAGTGCTAGGATGTACATTAACATATATGAATCCTACGATAAATAGCCACTGGGGTACAAGTCATACAATAAAATCACAGGAACCTGCCATCCATTTAAATGTGCTGCAGCTAAATTGTAAAGTGTAATTTTCCAGATCTGTTACTGACATTAATTTATGTGATTTGGTGAAGGTGCAGATGTCTAAATAAACCTGCAAGGGATGCCGGCATCTTCACTTGTGTATGGGTTCACGGCCCTTCATGAGTACTCTTTTCTGTGGAATAGCTTTCAATACAAGAGCTCACCAGACCCTGTTTGTTATAACTATCATGTCTCAGATTAACTGTTAAAGCTGCAGTTATTTTCTCACAGTCATCCCCAAATTTAAATTAGACAGTTCTTCTTGGCTGTTAATGTCTGCTTGTGACACCTAGTTCAGAATCCCAGTTCCCGATCACTGAGGCCATGCTGAAAACAGCATAGGCTCAGATATGACGTGCCCACATTGAATAATGTGGCATCAGGTTCCATAGATCATTTACAGTGCAGAAGGAGGCCATTCGGCCCATCGAGTCTGCACCGGTTCCTGGAAAGAGCACCCCACCCAAGGTTAACACCTTCACCCTATCCCCATAACCCAGTAACCCCACCCAACACTAAGGGCAATTTTGGACACTAAGGGCAATTTATCATGTCCAATCCACCTAACTTGCACATCTTTGGACTGTGGGAGGAAACCGGAGCACCCGGAGAGGATGTGCAGACTCCGCACAGACAGTGACCCAAGCCGGAATCGAACCTGGGACCCTGGAGCTGTGAAGCGATTGTGCTATCCACAATGCTACCGTTCTGCCCAGTTTAGCACATGAAAGATAGTTATCTGCACAAGGTAACAAGGGCCAGTTGCTAGCATGTCAAGAGAGGAGGAAAACAGGAAGGAGATGCAAAAATGAAAAAGTAAATGTGTTCCAAATAACCTTTCAAGAAATGAAACTCTTCCTGCGTAACCTATTCTCTCCATACGATTGTAGATGCGCATTTTCAACATTTGGAGACCATTCCTCTCTCCTCACCTTCCACTGTCGTCCCTGTGCACCAGAAACATTCTGATCTGATCACCATCAATGGTGTGTGTGCAGCAAATCCATGTGTCCATGCCAGGAGCTGCTGCTGTTCCACCAACAATAGAGCAAAAGAAGGATGCAGCATATCTTTCTCTCTTGGATACTGACTCGCCTGAAGATTAACTGCATCTTCCTTCTTTATTCTGGATTCCCAGCAATTTTCTCACTCACTGAAAGTACAAGTGAAGACTTGAATTTAAAAATGTGAGAAACCACGACGCATCTGCTATCTCAGGACCTAAGCAAAAAAGGACACTTTTATTTTGAAATACCCACACTGGAATAAAATGTTAGAGCAAATGCTTTCGTTAATATGCAACACCATTACAGACACAGTAATATACAGACAGACAGGGCAGCTTGCTGGTGAATCCTTTCAGTACTCATTAAAAATTAACTTGAATTATTGCCTCACCGACTTTGGCTTAAAAGAAAATGTATAGTATACACAGATGATTTTGCTCTGCACTTGTTTACATGCTAAGTGTGAAAGAGATGTCCTGTTCTCTTTCGGGCATGTTGCTAAAACCCGATATATTAATGGTTTTCCAATTCAATCTGTCATTTTAACAAGACAACAGGGATGCTAACTTACCATAAAAAATACAAATGTTACAGTCAAGCTACATATTTCACCTTGCTTGCTAAAATCTATGCCGCACTAAGATTACTGCCAGCTGCCCCTGCTAAATAGACAGCCTAGTCCTTCTGGCAATTCACCTCTATTGAATTCAAAATCTATTGGCAGTCAAATTGACACAAGTTTTTATTGTTTGTCAAACTCCAAAAGGTAATGTTTATTCTGTTTGCGTTTCCAAATGCAGCATACCTATATCAATTTAATATTTGGATTGGTGAAAATAAAAATTATCACCTTATCTTTGCCGGCATTCTTTGTTAGTTTCCGTCCCTGCTGTCTAGATTAGGATAGACTGGAGATTGTGAATTAAACGTTGAAATTTATGCTGGGATAATTTCGAGAGCGACATCTCCCAGAACATAATAATGCAGTGCAGCAAAAATGTGTGTTTTTTTCATTGAAATCATGCAGCAATGTGACAAGTTTCACCATGAAACTGTAGGTTACATATAAAAACACATTGAGCACATCTTTATTTTTTTATTACATGTCTATAAATAATGAAATCAATGCTCTCTCATACTGTGAGGATTCACACTAAATGTATTAATGCCGTTGAGTGGTAGATACTTTATCTGCTCCGATAAATGGGCCATAGCATATCCTGAATGCAAATGAGAAGATCAGATGCTGATTTTCTTTCCTGTTTCGCATTCACTGTTTTAAGCCTCGAACTGCAGTGACCCAGTTACTTGTAACTTAGCTTTCATTGCAGCTTCTGTTTATATATGTTTATATATCTACCTATATGATTGTGTATCGCTCTCATATATGTGTGTATCTCACTCAAAATATATATCTAGACATATATATATGTATGAGCGTGAGGAAATATTCTGTCTGTAATCATTTCCGTATGGATTTTTTTTTTAGAAATGGTAATAGGCCAATTTTAAATCATTAAAACTAACTCTTGATGAGAACGATCCCCACGATGGACATTGGCAACTTATTGAGGAGGAAGATGCTGCCACTGTTTTCGGAGAGAGCTCGAGACAGCTTTATCATGCTTTCTGTTGAGAAAATAATAAATACTCATGGAATATTTTTAACATCCTCCTTCCAGCTGCATTAATGGGTTTTATAAGTTGTGTTTGTCAGCAGAGCATTAAAAAAATACATCACACTTGAATAAACTCCGGGTAGGGTATTCTTAAATTAAATATTTTCAGCATTTCTTGCTGATGCGGTACAGTGTGTGTGCAATGGGTCTTTCAGAATTTAAACAGTCATTTTCGTCAAACTGACAATATGCATAGAGGACACAATGGTGATGATTTTTTGTTCTGATGCTTATTTTAATGAAATTCATTAAAATCTAAATAATGAATAAATCCAGACGTTGAGGAAAAAAGGTTTCTATTTTTAAAACTGAACCCTGAAATTATGCCATTGGATAATAACCGACGAATGCTTAATGTCTTGATACTCAGCTCTCTGTTATTTTAGAGGTGATAATATGCTTACAATAAATGGATTAATGTCTCCTCAAAGATAGCAGTGGGGAGAATTTCAGACAAACGCATTAATGTTTATACGCTAGTGTATCAGCCCAACTTCAGAGCCAGACCATTAGAGTGTAGATTATCATTTGGAAGTTTCAGGCAGCCTGCTTGAGAGAGTGATCTACCCAGTCCAAAGTCAGATAATAACGACGTAGATGTTTCTGTCGAAAGTGAAAGTCACCCTTAAGATGCCAGGTTCTATTGTCGGGCTTTGCATGAGCAGTTAAGCTCAGATTCACCCTTGTTAGTAAAGTAAGGATTTTCCACGGTATGGCCATGTTTGCTTGTTTGATTATCTTATAAGCTTGTATCATCCTATCCTTTCTTCGATTGGTTGCTTGTATGAATTAATAGATTTCAGTTTACGTCAGTGAATTAATCTCTGCCATCACAAATCATATTGTTTATTTCACTACCATTCAGCCATAACTCCAAGCACAGACTTTATGTGCATTCAACATAATTGTGCCTTAAAGAAATGATACAGTCATGCAGAAAGTTTTATTAAAGGAAAGGAAGGTGGAAAAGCATACCTTGATATAGTCTCTCAGCTCTTCATATGCAGTGAGTTATTCTGAGTGCACTGGCTGTTGCTATGAAGGCAAGCATTGCAAGACCCTACGATCTGCAAACTGTTTTTGTGACAGTGGTTGCAAAATTGACGGAGAAATGGGAGCCAGGCGGCAAGACCTTATCCTTGACATTCTTCATATCTTACCTTTAATATCCATTTGAAGTATTGGAACGAGCAGACTTTGCTTGCTGTTACACCCAAGGGAAAACTCCTCTGACCATGTGCTGTATTATCTTACATTACACAATGAACTTTGAACTTGGAACTGAGAATCCTACAAACTAAGCTCCAAGCGGACACTGCTGCAACGTAACTCAGAGACCTCATGGCGGGCCCCAAATCCTTACTTTTCTTTGTACGCTACTTCGGTTTACTCAGGTGATGCGTGTAGTATTCTTCAGTCCTATTTTCAACACTCCACATCACCATGCTGGCCCGAAATTTAGCCTTGTCATACCTGCTGTAATAATGATTCTATCTTGGCAATGTAGGTACATGGTAATTTGGCAATCATAAAAAGTACGTCATCAGTGAGAATGGTGATTAAAAACCTCTACCTACCCATAGTGCAAATTAAAAAGTGCAAAGAACATCTGCAAACTATGTACAGCAGCTCGAATGTCATTATTCAGTCCAGTTTCTAATCCATTAATCCACACCAGTGGATTTATTAGCATGAATATCATTGCATCAGTACAACACACTAAAATATACTTTCAATACACCAAATTTATAAAACAGAGGAAATGTAATTATAATCCCCTTTATTTTTTGAGCAAAATTGATTTCAGAAAGTTTACAAAATGTGAGCACCATTTGTTTTGGTGTCATTGCAACAATTCAAAGTCATATTAAAGTCCATTCAACTTTTCCCCCGAGACCTAGTCACTTTTACAAATTTAATATCTGGTTGTTTTAATCTGGCTTCCAAAACAAAATGGAGTTTTGTTTGCAAAACCCCCCAAATAAACCTAACAGTCATCTCAGAAGGACATTTCCGCTGAGGTAATGTGATTTTTTTTTCCCACCCCAACCATGAGTAAAGTTGTTGATTTAGTAGCAGTTGTATGAATTGTCACAGCTACGAGGAACTTGGTTGTGGCCATCCAACTCATTTCATTGAAGACTCTTGCAGTGTGCAGACAGAACAGTTGAGCTCTGATTGATAAAGGCAGAGTGCTTTTACCAATTACACAATCTAGAGCAGGATTTTCCCTGTGGAACCCTAATGCCAGGGTGAAATGAGGGCCAGAAGCCCACACTAACAGTCACCTGGTTGTGATTTTCCCCGACTTGGCCATCTAATGGCCCAAGGGTGCACTTGTGCACTTGCCTTGCCTAGAAGCATGGCTCTCAAAGACCACAGAGGACCAATAGGAGGCCCTCCAGCACTGAAGAAGCACCAGGCTGCATTACAGATAAGTAACAGAGAGGATGCCTCCATTTTGAGGTAACCTCTCCAACTCTTTAATTAAAAATTAGACTGAGCAGCGGATCCACCATTGCGGAGAGCCACTCCCCCCCCCCCCCCCCCCCCCCCCCCCTTACCGGGAGGCCTGCAGCTGAGCTGCAGCCAGGCAAACAAGAAAGCCCTCAACACCTATCTGCAGCACTGGTCTCCCAAGGAGAGAGGGAGGCCGCTTCCAGGTAGCTACACTCTTCCCCAACTCTTTTGTATGCCTGGAGGTTGACTGGGTAGCCATGCCACAGTCGCATCCCACCACGAGAATGGCACTGGAACGGGATGGTGCTTGAGGCACAACATTTCACACCAGCCGCCTCTGTGCCTGTCACTATTGGCACCTAAAAATCCAGCCCATAGTTTTGGGAAGCTAAGCATTTAGTATCAGCGAACATCCGCCGATTCAAACGGCTGACTCTCCCGCTATTCAGCTGCCTTCTGCAAGAGCTGGTTCCAAACTAAATCATTTTATAAAAATAACAAATCTACTTTTGTTCAACACTTCCAAAATTCCTTTCAGCCACGCTGTGTGTGATATGAGCAAGATGCAGAAAATGGCTCTGTGATTTATGCAGAAATAATCCACCAAGTGAGTCTGACCTATATAATTCATTCACACTTCAGGCTTGTGAGATATGCAGCCATCATTCATGTACTGAGTGCTATCACATACCTCAAACAAATCTCACAGATGCTTAAATAGTTAGAACACTAATGCTTATTGAAACTTGCATGACAAAGCTTTTCAGATTATTTATTTCAGGTATTTTTGCAGTATATCCGAGTTATATTTGATCATTTGTTCACAATGAGTTCCTATCCAAGGGCAGCTCACAGGCACAACATAATAAAGGAAATAAAGTAAAATACAATCACAGCATGGCCTCTGACAATTTCCGAGGTCAGTACTCCAGTCATTTTAATATAAATGTTGAATTTTGTCTCGTTGAAATGAGAGAAATAAATCTCGGCCTTTCCAACGATGCCCATATCCCATAAATGAATTTTAAAAAATGGAAAGTGGTGTACTGTATTGACAAAAATTCATAAATCATTCAAAATTCCTTTTCATAAAGTAAACACATGTGATTATGTTTTTAATGTGGGTAAAGAGGGTGCCCTAAATCAAAAGTTGTTAGAAATCTTTAACCTTTAAAAAGAAATTAAAAGACTCTGGGACTGTGCCACCTCCCTCTGTGTCTGTGCCACGTAGGTCAGCGCCTGGGCAATGCCGCTGACCCTCTCAGCCATGACCTGCTGTGGCTAGACCACACTCAGAAGCACCACTGCAATGTCCAGGTGGCACTGGCACATGGCTGCCTGTGAGAGGACAGACCTGTACTGAGCTTCGGCCAGTGCCCGCACAGATTGCCTCAGGCCTTGGACATGTGATTCATAGCCTCCACTGTGAATGCCACCTGTGCAGTGTTGCATGGTCAGCACCACCTTCTGGTCCTGCATGCGGTTGGACTCCTCCAACTGCAGCTTGAGGTGCTGAATGCTCACCGACAACCCCTCATCTCGTCCCTGACTCTGCGACTGCATCTCCATAATCGATGGGACTGTCAGCTCGTTCCTGGGGCCGGCCTGCCCGCCGACCGTCCGCCCCCTCGGGAGTTCCGACCTTCACCTGATGTATATGAGGGCCGAAGGATTGGGACTGAAACAGAGTTTGGACTTTATTTTTGTATGTTGTGGTTGGGAGGAGATGATTTGGGGATGGTGGGTAATGTTTGTTTGGGGTTTATCTTTTTGGTGGTTTAAAAGGGCTGGGTGTGGTGGTGGTGGTGGTGGGGGGCGGGGAGGGGGGGGGGGGGTGTGGTTCTGTTGGTTTTTATACTCGATGTGTGAGGGGAGGGCATTCAGGCCGGGCCATTTCGCTGACAAACTTGAGTTGGCGAGTGAACGGGAGTGAGATGGGGAATGGGCGGCGGCTGTCAGAGTCTGTGTGGACAGGTTTCGATGGGCCTGTGAGGTGTGAATGGTGGGGAAGGGGAGTGGACAGAGAGAAGCGGTTTCGAGAGGAAGTGGTTGGAAGGTTTCTTGGAAGTGGGGAGGGGTAACTGGCTTGCGGTGACTAGGGGTGGGGCTGGTATCGTGAGGCGGGGCTGTGGGCCGCGGTCATTATTGATAGGAGGAGGGGGGGGGGTGGTGTGAGAGACCTCCATTCCGATTGGTAACATGGAACGTGCGGGGGTTGGGTGAACCGGTGAAGTGGCCAAGAGTCTTCTTGCATTTGAAGAGCTTGAGAGCCAGTGTGGTGCTGAAGCAGAAGACTCACATGAGGGTGAAGGACCAGGTTAGGCTTGGGAAAAGTTGGGTGAGTCAGGTGTTTCACTTGGGCTTTGACAGCAGGGCTCAGGGGGTAGCGATACTAGTGGGTAAGAGAGTTAGGTTTCAGATGGAGAAGTTGGCGGCGGATTGCGGGGCAGGTACGTTATAGTAACGGATGCTTTGGAGCAGAGGTTGGTAGTTTTGGTTGGCGTGTATGCCCCGAATTGAGTTTATGAAGAGGCTGTTGGCTGCCATACCAAGTCTGGGTACACATCAGTTAACTTACAGTGGGGATTTAAATGCAGTGTTGCATCCAAAGGTGGATCAATCTCAGCCACACTCGTTGACCCCTTCGGGAGGGCGTTGGCAGTGTTTATGAAGGAGATGGGGGGAGGAAAGTCATGCCGGTTCTTACATCCAGGGGGTAGAGAGCGTTCCTTTCTTCACCAGTGCATACTGTGTACTCAAGGATTGACTTCTTTATTGCTGTCAGGGGTGCGGAAAGCAGAATACTCGGTGACTATCATTTTGGACCATGCTCCACATTTGGTGGATTTGTTTGCGGTGTTGGAGAGGTTTGGGATTGGGCCTAAGTTTGTGGCGTGGGTATAATTGTTATATAAGGAGTCGAAGGCAAGTGTTTTTATGAATGAGGTGAATTTGGGATATATTCAGTGCATAGGGAACAAGGCAGGGGTGTCCCATGTCCCCCCCTCTTGTTTGCGCTGCTGATAGAACCTTTGGCCATTGCGCTGAGGTGCTTGGATAAGTGAAGGGGGGATAGTGAGAGGGGGGGGGGGGGGTGGTGGAGCATAAGGTGTCCCTGTATACCAATGACATTTTGTTGTAACTGGGGTGATGGAAACAAAGGACTTATTTTTGGAAGGGCTGTTTGCAAGTTTGGAGAAGTTGAGGGAGAAGTTTATAATCCCACAGGGGAAGGCCTTTCGGTGTAAGCAGGTGCGGGAGTTTGCAAAAATGGTTTTCCTGATGTTTCCGGTGACCCTGCCCTCCTTCTTGTTGGAGGGGGTGTTGTCTGTGATGGGATTGGAGGGGTCATCTCAGTGATTGATGAGAAGATTTTGGAGGAGGATATGGCATCGCTGGAGGGGGTTGAGGCCAAGTGGGAGGAGGAGCTGGGGATGGCGCTAGAGGAAAGGTGGTGATTTGAGGTGTTGCAGAGGGTGAATGCTTCAACCTTGTGTGCAAGCCTGGGGTTAAAACAGTTAAAGGTGGCGCACAGAGTGCACCTGACAAGGTTGAGGATGAGGCGGCTGTTTGAGGGGGCGGAGGATGCTTGTGAGTGGTGTGGGAGCGGTCTGGCCAATCATGTACACATGTTCTGGTCCTGCCCAAAGTTAGAGAAATTTTGGGGGTCATTTTTCAGCACCAAGTCAGTGATCCTGCATGTGGATTTGGAGACCAGTCCCCTGGGGGCCATATTTGGGGTGCCAGAGCTGCAGACAGTTGCTTTAGCCTTCGCCTCGCTGATTGCTGGCAGGCGGATCCTGCTGGGGTGGAGGGCAGTCTCCCCGCCCTCTGTGTGGCCTGGGAAATTGAAGGAGTTCCTGCATTTGGAGAAGATTACGTTTGCTTTGAGGGGGGAGATGGAGGGGTTACACAAGAAATTGGGTCTGTTTATTGTACACTTTAAAGAGTTGTTTGCTGTCAGTAAAAATTGTGGGAATGCAATAGTTATAGGGGATTCAATTGTAAGGGGAAGAGATAGCTTTTCTGTGGCCACAAACGAGACTCTGGGGTGGTATGCTGCCTCCTTGGTGCTAGGGTCAAGGATATCTCGGAGCAGTTACAGGACATTCTGGAAGGGGAGGGGGAGCAGCCAGTGGACATGGTACACATAGGTACCAATGACATAGGTAAAAATAGATGAGGTTGTAAAAGTAGAATATAGGGAGTTAGGAAGAAAGTCGAGAAGTCGGACCTCGAAGGTAGTGATCTCAGGTTTACTACCAGTGCGTCATGTTAGTTTGAGTAGAAATAGCAGGATATATTGGATGAGTACGTGGCTGAAGAGATGGTGTAAGGGTGAAGGTTTCAGATTCCTGAGGCATTGGGACCGGTACTGGGGAGGTGGGACCAATACAAACTGTGCGGGTTACACCTGGGCAGGACTGGGGCTGACGTCCTCGGGAGAGTATTTGTTGGTGTGGTTGGGAAGGGTTTGAACTAAAATGGCAATGGGTTAGGGACCTATGCAAGGAGTCAGAGGAGGAAACGAGGACAATAATAAAAGACAGTAAGGGGAATAAGAAAAGTGATAGGTAGAGAAACCAAGGAACGATTCAAACATGGTCTCAGTGAAAAATATTGGGAGTAGGACATGTAATGTTAAAACGACAAGCTTAAAGGCTTTGTGCCTTAACGCATGGAACATTCGAAATAAAGCGGATGAACTAACAGCGCAAATCGATGTAATCGTGTATGATATAATCAAGATTAGGAAACATGACGACAGGGTGACCAGGGACGGAGGGAGAATCTAAGGGCCCTGCTGTTTAAGGTGGTGGGAGTTAGATTTGGGTAGGGGTGGGGATGGGCCTGGTTGGGGAGTTTGCCGCCATCAGTGGGGGAATCACCCATGGGCTGGAGGGGGTGAGGGGTTTGGCACCCACGTGTTTCATATGCCACAGCCCAGATCATAGAAACATAGAAACTAAAAGTGGGAGGAGGCCATTCGGCCCTTCAAGTCTACTCCGTCATTCATTATGATCATGGCTGATCATCAAGTTCAATACCTTGATCCCGCCTTCCCCCCAATAACCCTTGATTCCTTTAGCCCCAAGAGCTATCTCTTGGGGCAGCAGGGGCAGCAGGGTAGCATGGTGGTTAGCATAAATGCTTCACAGCTCCAGGGTCCCAGGTTCGATTCCCGGCTGGGTCACTGTCTGTGTGGAGTCTGCACGTCCTCCCCCTGTGTGCGTGGGTTTCCTCCGGGTGCTCCGGTTTCCTCCCACAGTCCAAAGATGTGCGGGTTAGGTGGATTGGCCATGCTAAATTGCCCGTAGTGTCCTAATAAAAGTAAGGTTAAGGGGGGGGGGTTGTTGGGTTACGGGTATAGGGTGGATACGTGGATTTGAGTAGGGTGATCATGGCTCGGCACAACATTGAGGGCCGAAGGGCCTGTTCTGTGCTGTACTGTTCTATGTTCTATGTTCTATGTTCTAATTCATTCTTGAAATTACACAATGTTTTGACCTCAACTACTTTCTGTGGTAGCAAATTCCATAGATTCACCACTCTCTGGGTGAAGAAATGTCTCCTCATCTCAGTCCTAAAAGATTTACACCTTATCCTCAAACTATGATCCCCTAGTTCTGGACTCCTGCGCCATCGCAAACATTCTTTCTGAATCTAATCTGTCTAATCCTGTTCGGATTTTATAAGTTTCTATGAAATCCCTGTTATGGGCCAGGATTTAGAAAACTCCAAAGTGTATCATGGAGTTTACCTGACCTACAACTTTTAATAGATTTTGGTTATGAGGAGCACAAGGGCCCAGTTTCCAGATGTTATGCAACAGAAACATAAGTATTTTTAAACAAAACAATGTTTATTCTAATAATTCAGTTCACATTTTACAAACACACCGTAAATATTTTATCAATTTTCACTCTCCGCACCAAACTAGAAATGTTGTACCTGCAGAGCCCCCACCCCCCGCCACTCCCAGGCAACCTGCACCCCCAGGTACCTAAAGTGAGTCCCTGCCCTACAGAATGGCAGCCCCCCCACCCTACAGAATGGCAGCCCCCCCACCCCTTCCCCCACACCCGGCCGAGATATCACAAAATACTCACTCTTGTCTAGATTTAGTTTGTACCCCGCGAAAGGCCCAAACACTCGAAGCAGCTCCAATATTCCCCCTATCGACACACTCGGTTCCGACATGTATAGCAGCAAGTTATCGGCATATAAGGACACCCTATGCTCTATCCGCCCCCCCCCCCCTCCCCCCACACACTTCTTAATGCGATGGCCAGAGGCTCAATCATGAGTCATGAGTGCAAACAGCAGGGGGGACAGAGGACATCCCTGCCTAGTCCCACGGTGGAGAGAAAAGTATCTTGAGCTGATGTTGTTTGTGCGGACACTCGCCCTTGTCTCCTTATATAGTAGCTTTACCCAATTCACAAGCCTTGGGCCAATCCCAAATCGCTCCAGAACTGCCATTAAGTACCCCATTCTACGTCTTCTCAGCATCCAATGCCACAACCACCTCTGTTTCCTTCACCTCTGCCAGTGCCGTAAAGACGTTCAATACCCTTCTGATGTTTAAAAAGAGCTGCCTCCCTCTCACGAACCCTGTCTAATCTTCATCTATCACCTTTGGGAGGCACTCCTCCAGCCTACCCGCTAGTACATTCGCCAATACCTTTGCGTCCACATTCAGAAGTGATATGGGCCTCTACTTCTCACTATCCATCAGATCCTTATCTTTTTTAGCAACAGCGAAATCGATGCCTGCCCCAAGGTTTGTACAACCCCCCCCTTCCCTATTGCTTCTTCAAACATCCCCACCATCAGGGGTGCCAGCTTATCCTTGAATTTTTAAATTATATTCCACCGGAAACCCATCCTCTGCATAACTCCTATCTACCTCCAACATCTCATCTATTATCCTCTGCCGCTCCAACCTCTCCTCTTTGTCCACCTTGGCCTTAAACGAGAGGTGAGGCCATATTGAATTTGGTAATGGGTAATGTACCTGGACAAATGTTAGATTTGGAGGTAGGTGAGCACTTTGGTGATAGTGACCACAATTTGATTACGTTTACTTTAGTGATGGAAAGGGATAGGTATATACTGCAGGGCAAGAGTTATATCTGGGGGAAAGGCAATTATGATGCGATGAGGCAAGACTTAGGATTCATTGGATGGGGAGGGAAATTGCAGGGGATGGGCACAATAGAAATGTGGAGCTTGTTCAAGGAACAGCTACTGCATGTCCTTGATAAGTATGTACCTGTCAGGCGGGGAGGAAGTGATCGAGCGAGGGAACCGTGGTTTACTAAAGTAGTTGAAACACTTGTCAAGAGGAAGAAGGAGGTTTATGTAAAGATGAGACGTGAAGGTTCAGTTAGGGCGCTCGAGAGTTATAAGTTAGCTAGGAAGGACCGAAAGAGAGAGCTAAGAAGAGCCAGGAGGGGACATGAGAAGTCTTTGGCAGGTAGGATCAAGGATAACCTTAAAACTTTCTATAGATATGTCAGGAATAAAAGAGATGACTAGGGTAAGAGTAGGGCCAGTCAAGGACAGTAGTGGGAAGTTGTGCGTGGAGTTCGAGGAGATAGGACAGGTGCTAAATGAATATTTTTCATCAGTATTCACGCAGGAAAAATACAGTGTTGTCGAGGAGAATACTGAGATACAGGCTAGTAGACTTGAAGGGCTTGAGGTTCATAAGGAGGTGGTGTTAGCAATTCTGGAAAGTGTGAAAATAGATAAGTCCCCTGGACCGGATGGGATTTATCCTGGGATTCTCTGGAAAGCTAGGGAGGAGATTGCTGAGCCTTTGGCTTTGATCTTTATGTCGTCATTGTCTACAGGAATAGTGCCAGAAGACTGGAGGATAGCAAATGTTGTCCCCTTGTTCAAGAAGGCGAGTAGAGACAACCCAGGTAACTATAGACCAGTGAGCCTTACTTCTGTTGTGGGAAAAGTCTTGGAAAGGTTTATAAGAGATAGGATGTATAATCATCTGGAAAGGAATAATTTGATTAGAGATGGTCAACACGGTTTTGTGAAGGGTAGGTTGTGCCTTACAAACCTTATTGAGTTATTTGAGAAGGTGACCAAACAGGCGGATGAGGGTAAAGCAGTGGTGTGGTGTATATGGATTTCAGTAAAGCGTTTGATAAGGTTCCCCACGGTAGGCTATTGCAGAAAATACGGAGGCATGCGATTCAGGGTGATTTAGCAGTTTGGATCAGAAATTGGCTAGCTGGAAGAAGACAAAGGGTGGTGGTTGATGGGAAATGTTCAGACTGGAGTCCAGTTACTAGTGGTGTACTACAAGGATCTGTTTTGGGGCCACTGCTGTTTGTCATTTTTATAAATTACCTGGAGGAGGGCGTAGAAGGATGGGTGAGTAAATTTGCAGGTGACACTAAAGTCGGTGGAGTTGTGGACAGTGGGGAAGGATGTTACAAGTTATAGAGGGACATAGATAAGCTGCAGAGCTGGGTTGAGAGGTGGCAAATGGAGTTTAATGCAGAAAAGTGTGAGGTGATTCATTTTGGAAAGAATAACAGGAAGACAGAGTACTGAGCTAATGGTAAGATTCTTGGTAGTGTGGATGAGCAGAGTGATCTCAGTGTTCATGTACATAGATCCCTGAAAGTTGCCACCCAGTTTGAGAGGGTTGTTAAGAAGGCGTACGGTGTGTTAGCTTTTAATGGTAGAGGGATTGAGCTTCGGAGCCATGAGGTCATGTTGCAGCTGTACAAAATTCTGGTGCGGCCGCATTTGGAGTATTGCGTGCAATTCTGGTCGCCGCATTATAGGAAGGTGTGGAAGCATTGGAAAGGGTGCAGAGGAGATTTACCAGGATGTTGCCTGGTATGGAGGGAAGATCTTATGAGGGAAAGCTGAGGGACTTAGGCTGTTTTCGTTAGAGAGAAGAAGTTTAAGAGGTGACTTAATTCAGGCATACAATATGATCAGAGGATTAGATAGGGTGGACAGTGAGAGCCTTTTTCCTCGGATGGTGCTGTCTAGCACAAGGGGACATAGCTTTAAATTGAGGGGAGATAGATATAGGACAGATGCCAGAGGTAGGTTCTTTACTCAGAGAGTAGTAAGGGTGTGGACTGCCCTGTCTGCAAAAGTAGTGGACTTGCCAACACTAAGGGCATTCAAATGGTCATTGGATAGACATATGGATGATAAGGGAATAATGTAGATGGGCTTTAGAGTGGTTTCACAGGTCGGCGCAACATCGAGGGCCGAACGGCCTGTACTGCGCTGTAATGTTCTCTGTTCTCTGTTCTATGTTCTAAACGAAGTCACCTCCCCCCTCACCACCGCCTTTAGAGCCTCCCAGACGACCGCCTTCGACACCTCACCCGTACAGTTGAAGCCTACATATTCCTCAATTACCTTTTCAATTTTGTCACAAAATGTCCCCCAAAAGGCCCACATCTAATTTCCACCCCGGCCTCTGTGCTACTCCCTTCTCCAGCACCAGATCCACCCAATGCAGAGCATGCTCTGACACTGCAATTGCTGAACATTCCAGCCCCTTAACCCCAGCCAACAAAGCCTTCCCCACCACGAAAAAGTCGATCTGCGATATACCTTATGGACTGCTGAGGAAAGTGAGTACTCTCACTCCCTCGGGTGCAGAAACCTCCAAGGGTCCACCCCCCAGTTCCACCATTAGCCCAGCTGATGGCCTCGCCCCCCCTGGCCCCTGCACCAAGTTCCAGTCCCCCCCCCACAATCAGATCGTGTGTGTCCAAGTCGGGAAGGCCCCAAACACCTTCTTTGCGAATCCCACATGGTCCCGATTGGGGCCATATACACTTAACAACACTATTAACCTCCCCTCCAGCACCCCTGTCACAACTACATATCTACCCCCTGATCTGCCACCACCTTCTCCATCTGGAAGCGTACTCTTTTGCTGACCATTGCCACTACCCCTCGAGCCCTTCCAGTGAAACACCTGACTAACCCAGCCCTTTTGAAGTCTCACCTGGTCCTTCACCCTCAAGTGAGCCTCCTGCAGCATTGCTTCATCAGCTTTCCAACTTTTAAGATGCGCAAGCACCCTTGACCTCTTGACCGGACCTCCTAACCCACTCACGTTCCACGTGACTATCCTAACTGGGGGTCTCTCACCAGCCCCCCCCCCCACCCTTCTTATTCACCATCATCATCCCACCGGGCCCTGCCCCATGAGCTTGACCCACCTCTATCTATTATTAACATCGAAACCCTTGCTCCCCTCCCAAAATCAACATGTCCTCTCAAAAAAACATCTCCCAGCATCAATTCCCCCCACGCTGCCCTCGCTCGCCTCGTAGGCCCATCGAAACCTGCCAATGAGGCTCCAATGTCTGCAGCCCTCCTCTCACCTCACCTCTGTCCACTAGCTGACTTTAGTAGCTAGCGCAGGTGGCTCCCACCGCCACGCTATACCGTCCCCTCCCACGCTGTCCCAGAGAAAGAAAAATCAAAAACAACAATCCAACCCATACAATTCATTAAACTAAGATATAACAGTCGCAACACAGAATGCCAATCAACCAACTACTAACTTGAACTCTGTAACATTGTGAAGAGAAGTAAATTACAATACACGTCAGTAAAAAGAAAGTTATAACATTTATACATTTTCCAGCTCCCCAATCACAGCCCACAGTCTCCCTTCCAGCTCTGCTCCTCACAAGCCTTCTGCCCTCACAAACGCCTCAGCCGCTTCCGCTGTCTCGAAATAAAAGTCTTTGGCACCATACGTCCCCCTCAGCATTGCTGGGTATACCATACCAAATCGCACCCACTTCTTGTACAGTGCCGCCTTCACTCGCCCGAACTCCGCTTGTCTTTTTGCCAACTCCATCGTCAAGTCTTGGTAGATCTGAACTTGGGCACCATCCCACTGCACCTCGTGCTTCTGCTTCGCACAGCTTAACACCTTCTCCTTCATGCAGTACTTATGGAAACAGATGATTACTGCTCTTGACGGCTCATTCACTTTGGGCTTCAGCCTTAACGACCTCTGAGCTCGGTCAAGATCGTACTGAGAGGGGTCTCACCCTCCCTCATCACCTCCGCCAACTTTTTCGCGAAGTACTCTGTTGGCCTTGGACCCTCTATCCCTTCGGGCAAGCCCACAATTCTTGGATTGTGCCGCCTCGAGCGGTTCTCCAAGTCTTCAAGCTTTGCTCGGAGCCCTCTGTTGGCCTCCAGCACCCTCCGCAGCTCTTCCCCCATCGAGGTGAGCTGGTCGCTGTGCTGCGACGCGGCCTCCTCCACTTCCTTCATCTTCTCGCCCTGCTCTCTCACCTCGGCCGATGTCTTTGCTACAGCTACCCTCACCGGGGCGATTGCCTCCTCCACCAATTACTTCAATGTCACCGCCATCTCCTTCCTCAAAGCCTCCATGTGCCTCGCAAACTGCTTTTCCAGCTCCACTGCCATCACCTCGGTCACCTTCTCCACTGTAAGTAGCACGGCCCCACCATGCGGTCCAGCCTCTGCCATCGTGTCAGCACTTTTGCTCATCTTCTCATTCAGCTGTGAGCCCGCGTTTCCTCCCTTCCTCACCGCTGCTCTTCGCATCCTTTCACTGCTTATTATCTTTCCTTTTTCCTCAATCTTCCTTTCTTCTTCAATCTCAAATTTCTTTAAACTTCTTTCTCTTCTTTTTTTTGAAATACTCCAGAATTTCCCTGGGTAAGTCTCCTTACCACATTCTAGGTGGGAGCCATCCGATGTGGGACATCTCACCTACATCGCGCCCTGGCTTCGGGCCTGCAGCCTCGGCCTCCGTTTGGCTCCGCACCCGCTGCTTCCTTCAAGTTTTCAGGAGAGGGAAAACATTTTTCTCTTTTCCTCTCCGTACTCTTTGAGCCCTTCGGCTTTCAGGATGCTCCTTGGGGAACAAGGATCCCCGCTCCTCCTCCAGATGTAGTCGCCCTTCCGAACCCACCGGGACCAGACTCTCCCATCCCGCTTTCAACCTTCCGGCTCCGTGCAACGGAGCTTTGATGCTATCACAGGGTGAGGGAGGCAGGGCCGACCCCGGAGAGGTTTATTTTTTCTAAAAGATTTGTGGGGAATGGTAGCTTCTTCTGAATGCGGCCGCTTCGCTCGCAGTCGTCCCAATAAATATAATTCTAACCGCAATTTAATCTCTCCTCATATGAAAGTCCTGCCTGTACCAGGAATCAGCCTGGTAAACCTTCGCTATACTCCCTCCATAGCAAGAACATCCTTCCTCAGATAAGGACACCAAAACTGCACACTATTATCCTGGTGTGGCCTCACCAATGCCCTATACAATTGCATTAAAATGTTTCTATTCCTATACTCAAATCTTCTCGCTATCAAGGCCAACATACCATTTGCCTTCTTTACTGCCTGCTGCACCTGAATGCTTACTTTCAGCGACTGATGCACAAGGACAGCAAGGTCTCTCTGAGTATCCACCTTTCTCAATTTACACCCATTCAAATAATAATCTGACTTCCTATTTTTGCTACCTCGCATTTATCTACATATACGGCATCTGCCATGCATGTGCCCACCCACTCAACCTGTCCAAATCCCACTGAAGCATCACTGTATCCTCCTCACAGCTCACGTACCACCCAACTTTGTATCATCTGCAAATTTGGAGATAATATATTTAGTTCCCTCATTCAAATCTTTAATATATATTGTGAACAGTTGGGGTCCTAGCACAGATCCCTGTGGTACACCACTAGTCACTGCCTGCCAATCATAAAAAGACCGATTTATTCCAAATTTTGGTTTCTGTCTGCTAACCAGCTTTCTATCCATCACAAGTCACCACCAGTAATCCATTGCGCTTTAATTTTACATGTTAATCTGCTGTGTGAGACCTTGCCAAAAGCCTTCTGAAAGTCTAAATAAACCACATCCGCCAGTTCTCCCTGGTCAACTCTACTGGTTACATCTTCAAAGAGCTCAAGTAGATGTGTCAAGCATGGATTCCGTGAATCCATGCTGACGTTGTCTTATTACACTACTGCTCTCCAAATGCCGTGCTATGAAATCCTTAAAATGGACTCCAGCAACTTCCTTACTAACGACGTTAGGTTCACTGGTCTATAGTTCCCTCTTTTCTCTCCACCTCCCTTTTTGAATAGCGGGGTTACATTCGCTACCCTTCAATCTGCAGGAATCATTCCAGAGTTCAAAGAAATTTGGAAAATGATCTACTATTTTGGGGACCACTTTCTTGAAGATTATCAGGCCCTGGAGATTTGTTGACCTTCAATCCCATTAATTTCCCCCAAATCATTTCTTTACTAATATTAATTTCCTTCAGCTCCTCACTAAAACTTGTGCATCTCAGAACTTCTGGTACATTATTCATGACTTTGTGAAGACAGAAGCAAAGTATGAATTTAGTTCCTTAACTATTTCTTTGTTCCCTGTTATGAATTCCCCCATTTCTGACTGTAAGGTACCTACATTAGTTTTTATGAATCTTTTTTCCGTTACATACCAATAGAAACTTTTACAGTCAGTTTTTAAGTTCCCCACTAGTTTACTTTCAAATTGTATTTTCCCTTTAATCAATCCTTTGGTCTGCCTTTGCTGAATTTTAAACTGTTTCCAATCCTCAGGTCTATTGCTTTTTCTTGCTAATTTGTATGCCACTTCTTTGAATCTAATATTATCTCTAATTTCCCTTGTAAGCCATGGTTTGGACACAGTTCCCTTTCTAGTCTTGTGCCAAGTAGGAATAGGAACCTTTGGAGTTCATCTATTCGTTCCTTGAATGGTTACCATTGCCTGAACACTGTCCTTTTCAGCAATGTTTCCCAGTCTGCCATAGCCAACTCATGCCTAATACCATCAGAGTTACCTTTTTTGAGATTCAGGACCCTGGTCTCAGAATTAACCAATTCACTATCCACCTTGATAAAGAATTCTATCATATTATGGTCACTCATCCCCAAGGGTTCTCTAACAACTAGATTGCCAATTAATCCTTTCTCATTGCGCAACACCCGGTCCAACATGGCATGTTCCCTTGATCGTTCCTCAACAGACTGGTCCAGGAAACCATCCCATACACACTCCAGAAATTCCTCCTCTATTGCACTGTGACTAATTTAAGTCACCCAATCTATATGCAGAGTAAAGTCACCCATAATCACAGATGTTCCTTTATCACATGCATCGCTGATTTCTTGTCTAATGCTAGTCCCAACATTATCACTGTAGTTTGGTAGTCTGCATACCATCCCGATGAATGTTTTTTGCTCCTTGATGTTTCTTAACTCGATCTTGTATACCCATACCAGGGTGTACAAGATCTTCAGCTTCCTACTGACTGTGCCAGCTGCTGGATGCACAGCTAAAGGATATTGTTAATGGGGAATTGGCAACGTTAGTAATGTGACTACTTCACAGCTCTCAAGTGGGTTTCCGTGGGTAAAAGTGCTATGTCGCAGGCGGGTGTTACTGCCTGGCATCCCAATCAGACTGTGCCGCCTGGACACTCAAGGCTGCACTACCGCAGGGGCATCAGCCAACACTTGACCACCCAAGAGCTGGGTCGCAGCATTTGAAATACCCCTATGACCATAGGGTGGGTGTATGGGTTGCAGGGTGGGGGTCCGGTGTCCAGGGGCCTCTGCTGTGGTTCAGGGTACGTGTGCAGGATGTGGTCCCACAGCAGAATCAACTGATTAGATGGCACCCTGAGAGAACTCTGAAACTCATCCACTTCATTCTGGATCACAAAGTCTTCACCTTCGACAAGTTCTTCATCCAGACGCACGGAACAGCCATGGGGACAAAATTCGCACCTCGATACGCCAACATCTTCATGCACAAGTTTGAAAAAGACCTCCTTACCGCATAGGCACTTCAACCGACGTTATACACCAGATACATCGATGATATGTTTTTCCTTTGACCCACGGCAAAGAATCACTGAAACGACTACACGATGAGATCAACAAGTTCCATCCCACCATCAGACTCACCATGGACTACTCTCCAAAATCAGTTGCCTTCTTGGCACACTCGTCTCCATCAAGGATGGTCACCTCAGCACTTTGCTTTACCGCAAGCCAACGGATAACCTCACGATGCTGCACTTCTCTAGCTTCCACCCTAAACATGTTAAAGAAGCCATCCCCTATGGACAAGTCCTCTGTATACACAGGATCTGCTCAGACGAGGTGGAGCATAACAGACATCTAAAGATGTTGAAAGATGCCCTCGTACAAACGGGATATAGCGCTCGACTCATCGATCAACAGTTCCAACGCGCCACAGCAAAAAACCGCACCGACCTCCTCAGAAGACAAACACAGGGCACAACCGACAGAGTTCCCTTCGTCGTCCAGTACTTTCCCAGAGCGGAGAAACTACGACATCTTCTTCGCGGCGTCCAACACGTCATAGATGAAGATGAACATCTTACCAAGGTCATCCCCACACCCCCACTACTTGCCTTCAAACAACCGCGCAACCTCAAACAAACCATTGTTTGCAGCAAACTACCCAGCCTTCAGAACAGCGTCCATGACACCACACAACCCTGCCATGGTAATCTCTGCAAGACATGCCAGATCATTGACATGGATACCACCATTACACGTGAGAACACCACCCACCAGGTACACGGTACATACTTGTGCGACTCGGCCAACGTTGTCTACTTCATACGCTGCAGCAAAGGATGTCCCGAAGCGTGGTACATTGGCGAGACCATGCAGACGCTGCGACAATGAATGAACGGACATTGCGCGACAATCACCAGGCAGGAATGTTCCCTTCCAGTCGGGGGACACTTCAGCAGTCAAGGGCATTCAGCCTCTGATCTCCGGGTAAGCGTTCTCCAAGGCGGCCTTCAGGGCGCGCGACAACGCAAAATCGCTGAGCAGAAACTTATAGCCAAGTTCCGCACACGTGAGTAAGGCCTCAACCGGGACCTGGGATTCATGTCGCATTACATTCATCCCCCATCATATGGCCTGGGCTTGTGAAATCCTACCAACTATCCTGGCTTGAGACAATTCACACCTCTTTAACCTGGGGTTACCCCTATCTCTGGATCTGTAAAGATTCTATTACCTGCAAATGCTCGCATTCTAAGCATTGTCTGGCATCTTTGACTTTGTCTATATATATGTTTCTGGAACAAACCTCTTCATTCACCTGAGGAAGGAGCAGTGCTCCGAAAGCTAGTGTTTGAAACAAACCCGTTGGACTTTAACCTGGTGCTGTAAGACTTCTAACTGTGCTCACCCTGAGAGAAGGCAGGGAAGATAAGGGTAGAGGAGGCTTGGGGGATTAGAGGGTACAGGTGTGGAAGCCATAATTGATCATTGGTTTCACAACCCTCTCCAATTCCACACAGATATCACATGATGGATGATATTGTGGACCCTGCAGCAGCTGTCCTTGTGGTGGCGTGGCAGTCCAGGCAACCAGACGCAGGAGAAGGCAGTGCCAGTAGCGTCGACAGAGGTTCGAGGCAGCAGCCCGTGTGCAAGGGCCTGCCCCACACCAAGGACCTGGCCGCTCATCAGGCCAGGGAGGCACACAGAGATGGAGGCCAGCGAAGGTCCAAGGTGAAGAGGCATCGCCACTCATTTGAAAAGATGTCAGACAGCATGTACTGCAGGAGGCTCCACCTGAACAATGGGGCAATGTGGCGCCTGTGTCATGTCCCTGCAGACTTGGCACCATGTGGATGAGGAGGATACTGGCTCCTGATGGCCGTCAAGGTCACCACAGACCTGAACCTTTATGCCTCGTGTTCGTATCAGGACTAGACAGATGCCCTGTTTGCCCAGGCAGCGGACTATGTAAACTTCAACATGGACCAATTCCATCAGGTTTCCTGCACAACAGGCGTTTCTGCCATCACAGGGATACCCCAGGTCTAGGGGGTAGTAGGTGGCATGCATGTTGCTGGGCAGTCCGGGAGCGCTCTTCATTAACAGGAAGGGGTTCACATCCCTGAACATCCAATTTGAGTGCGTCCACCACCTGAAGACCATGCACTTGTGTTCTCGCTTCCCCGGGGCTGTGCATGACAGCTAAATCCTGGGGCAGTCAGAGATCCTTAGCATCTTCGAGGGGCACGCCACGTTGACTGGGTGGCTCTTGGGGGACAAGGGGTACCACTGAGGACCTGGCTAATGGCGCCACTATGAAGGCCGGTGACCTATGAGGAGACCCAATATAATGAGACCCATGTGCCCACCCATGCTGTCATTGAGCGGTGCATTTGACTGCTGAAAATGTGGTTCCAAAAACTGCTGCTGTTGAAGACTTGTTGAAGTATTGTTGCTGAACTATTGCTGTTGAAGCATTGATGTTGAAGTATTGCTGTTGAAGTATTGCTGTTGAAGCATTGCTGTTGATATTGATATTGCTGTTGAACTATTGCTGTTGAAGCATTGCTGTTGAGGTGTTGCTGTTGGAGCATTGTTGATGAAGCATTAGTGTTGAAGTATTGCTGGTGAAGCTTTACTGTTGTGGTATTGCTGTTGATGTATTGATGCCGAAGCGTTGCTGTTGAGATGTTGCTGTTGAAAAATTGCTTAGAAGGAATTTGCGGCGGACCTGGCACTACATCTGTTGGGGACGTTTAATAAAGCACTGGAGAAGGGGGAGTTGCCGGAGACGAAGCAGGCAGTAATCACACTAATCCCCAAAAAAGGGAAGGTCTTATGGAATGTGGGTTGTATAGACCCATATCACTATTGAACACGGATGTGAAAGTATTGGCTAAGTTGTTGGCGTGGAGGATGCAGGATTGTGTCCTGGGAGTGGTTGCAGAAGATCAAACAGGCTTTGTGAAAGGCATGCAGCCCGTGTGTAATATAAGACGGCTGTTGAATGTGGTGATGAATCAGTCGAGAGCTCTGGTACCGGAGATGGTGGTGTCCATGGACGCGGAGAAAGCATTTGATCGTGTGGAGTGGCGGTACTTGTTCAAATTTTGGGAAGGTTTGGGTTTGGGCCGAGATTTGTGGCATGGGTGCGGTTGCTGTATGTGGCGCCAAGAGCGAGCATGAGTACGAATGATATGAGCTCACGAAGCTTTGACTTACACAGGGGTATGAGGCAGGGGTGCCCGTTGTCGCCACTGTTGTTTGCGCTGGCCATAGAGCCATTGGCGATGGCTCTGAGAGGGTCGGCAGAGTGGCAGGGGATAATGAGGGGACAGAGGGAGCGTCGGGTGTCGCTCTATGCCGATGACCTCTTGCTGTTTGTTTTGGATCCGTTGGAGAGTCTGGGAAGGACTATGGGCCTGTTGGGGAGGTTCGGAGGGTTCTCGGGATACAAGCTGAATGTAGGGAAAAGCGAGGTATTCCCGGTGAATGAGCTGGCACAGCGGGCTAATTTAGGGGGGATGCCATTTACGGTAGCGAGGGATAGGTTTAGGTACTTGGGGATTCAGGTAGCGAGGGAATGGACAGGGCTCCTTAAGTGGAACTTACGAAGCTGGTTTAGGAGGCCAGGGAGGATCTTAAGAGGTGGGATACACTGCACTTAACGTTGGCGTAAGGGTCCAAGTGGTGAAAATGAATATTCTGCCGAGGTTCTTGTTTATCTTTCAGGCTCTCCCCATCTTCATCCCAAAGGCCTTTTTTCGGAAAGTGGACACAATCATCTCTGACTTTGTATGGGCAGGAAAAGTGCCGAGGGTGGAGAGGACCCTGCTCCAGAGGCAGAGGCAGCAGGGGGGGTTGGCGTTGCCAAACTTGCTTCATTATTAGGTGGATAATAATGGGTTAGGTGGATTGGCCATGCTAAATTTCCCGTAGTGTCCTAATAAAAGTAAGGTTAAGGGGGGGGGGGGGTTGTTGGGTTACGGGTATAGGGTGGATACGTGGGTTTGAGTAGGGTGATCATGGCTCGGCACAACATTGAGGGCCGAAGGGCCTGTTCTGTGCTGTACTGTTCTATCTATCTATTATTGGGCAGCGAATGTGGACAAGGTGCGGCGGTGGTGGGAAGGAGAAGGGGTAGAGTGGGTTAGGATGGAGGAATCTTGCAAGGGGTCTAGTTTGAGGGCTATGGTGACAGCAGCGTTGCTAATGGCTCTGAGTAAGCATTCAGGGAGCCCAGTGGTGCAGTTCACGGTGAAGATATGGAATCAGCTGAGGAGGCACTTTAGGGTGGAAGCCGCTGTGCGTGAATCATGGGTTTGGGCTGGTGGGGGTGGGGGGGGGGATAGTGTATACAGGAGGTGGAGGGAAGGGGGGCTGGCCAAGATGAGAGATTTGTATTTGGAGGAAGGTTTGCCAGTCTGGAGGAGCTGAGGGAGAGGGTAGAGCTGCCAAGGGGTAGTGAGTTCAGGTTAGGGGCTTTGCACAAAAAATCTGGAGGGGATTCCCTGGATTGCCGGAATACACCCCGTTGGAGTGACTGCTGCTTCCGGATGTGGAAGGGAAGAATTGGGGATATATATAAGTGGCTGGAGGAGCAGGGAGGTGAGCGGGTGGTGAAGATCAAGGAGAAATGGGAAGCGGAGTTGGGAATGGAGATCAATTGGGGAATATGGAGTGAGGCTCTGCGAAGGGTAAACGGGACCTCCTGTTGTGCAAAGATGAGCCTGATACAGTTTAAGGTGTTGCAAAGGGTGCCTATGACTCGGGCGGGAATGAGTGGGATCTTTCAGGGTGTAGAAGATGAGTGTAAGAGGTGTGGGCGGGGGCTAGCGAATCATGCGCACATGTTTTGTGGTTGTGAACAATTGGGAAGATTCTGGGCGGGAGTGTTCGCGGTCTTAGCCAGGATAGTGGAGGAGGGAGTGGACCCGGACCCTTTGGTGGCGATACTTGGGGTTTCAGAGAAGCCGAAGCTCATGGAGAGGAGGAAGGCCGATGTCTTGGTCTTCGCCTCTCTGATTGCACTGCGGCGAATTTTGCTGGAGTGGTGGTCGGTATCGCCACCAGGGGGCAGCAGCATGATTGGGTGACCTGTCTGACTTCCTGCGGTCAGAGTGATGGAACCATCAATTCACCAGACACGTGTTTCCGATGTGAATCTAGGCTTTAATCGACTTACTTCAGAGCCAGCCTGTTACCTGTCGATGAACTTGTAGTGACCCAGACTGACTCTGGACACGGGTACTTATACAGCTGCACTAGGGGGAGGAGTCGTGGGCGGAACCAAGGGTGGAGCCCAGTATAAGTTCCTAAGTGCTCCCAGCGCTACTCCCCCTAGTGGTAGGACAGCGCTACTGCGCTTACAATAACAGTCTGAATTAACATATATATTAACATATATTACATTCACCACATTCACCCCTTTCAAGTCCGGCGGGGGTGGTGGTCTAGTCTATGAAGTCAGTCTGTCCGGCGGTCGGATTGTCCGCTGAGATCTGCGGAGCACCGGGGTTGCAGCCTCTTGCGGTGGCTGGATGGGTGTAGTGTGCTGGGGTATGATGGGGGACTCCAGGGAGGGTTGTATCCGAGCTTCATACTCTTCTGGTTCGACCGGGGACTGGGGGCGCTAGGGGCTGGCCGGCGTGGGGGCGAGGAACTGGTGGAGAGAGCTCGTGCGCTCGGGAGCGCAAGGGGACGGCAGCATAGGGTGTAGGGTGAGAGGTCCTTCTGTGGGGGTAGAGGGGGCGCTGGATCCGGCGGGTACCAGATCCCGGAGGGATACAGTGTCCTGACAGCCGTCAGGGAACTCGACGAATGCGTACTGGGGGTTGGAGTGGAGCAGGCGCACCTTCTCAACAAGGGGGTCGGTTTTGTGCGCCCTGACATGTTTCCTCAGGAGTACGGGGCCCGGCGTCCTCAGCCATGCCGGAAGTGAGACCCAGGTGGTAGTGCCCCTGGAAAAAATGAAGAGCCTCTTGTGAGGGGTCTGGTTGGTCGCCGTACACAAGAGGGACCTAATAGCGTGGAGCGCGTCTGGGAGGACTTCCTGCCACTGTGAGACTTGGAGCTTTCTAGACCGGAGGGTCAGTAGGACGGTCTTCCAGACCGTCGCGTTCTCCCTTTTCACCTGCCCGTTCCCCCTGGGGTTGTAGCTGGTAGTCCTGCTCTAGGCAATGCCCTTGTCGAGCAGGTACTGACGCAGCTCGTCTTTCATGAAGGACGAACCCCGGTCGCTGTGTACGTAGCTGGCGAAACCAAACGGAGTGAAGATGCTATGCAGGGCCCTAATGACAGTGTGGGAGGTCATGTCGGGGCACGGGATAGCGAATGGAAAATGGGAGAACTCGTCTACGACATTTAAGAAGTAAACATTCTTGTTAGTTGAGGGGAGTTGCCCTTTGAAATCAATCGCAAGGCGTTCAAAGGGCCTAGAAGCCTTGACCAGGTGGGCCCTGTCTGGTCTATAGAAGTGCGGTTTGCACTCCGCACAGATCGGGCAGTCCCTGGTGACCGCTTTTACCTCCTCGTTGGAGAAAGGCAGGTTTTGTGCCCTGATGTAATGGGCGAGCCGGTTGACCCCCCGGGTGGCAGAGGTCGTTGTGGATGCTTTTTAATTGGTCGATCTGCGCGCTGGCGCATTGCCCGCGGGATAGGGCATCTGGAGGCTCAATGAGCTTCCCGGGTCGATATTTGATATCATAATTGTAGGTGGAGAGTTCGATCCTCCACCTCAGAATTTTATCGTTTTTTATTTTGCCCCTTTGCGAGTTTTCGAACATTAAGGCAATCGATCTTTGATCGGTGATGAGGGTGAACCTCCTACCTGCGAGGTAGTGCCTCCAGTGACGGATAGCCTCCACAATGGCTTGTGCTTCTTTCTCGACTGAAGAGTGTCGGAGTTCTGAAGCGGAGAGGGTACGGGAGAAAAATGCAACTGGTCTCCCTGCCTGATTTAATGTGGCTGCAAGAGCTACATCTGAGACGTCGCTCTCAACCTGGAATGGGGTGGATTCATCCACCGCCCGCATGGCCGCTTTGGCGATGTCCTCCTGGATGCCGTCGAAGGCCTGGCGTGCCTCGGCTGACAGGGGAAATCATGTGGCCCTAAAGAGTGGGCGGGCTTTGTCCGCATATTGAGGGACCCACTGGGCGTAGTAGGAAAAAAATCCCAAGCACCGTTTGAGGGCCTTGGGACAATGAGGGGGAGGGGGATCTTAGAGGGTGCGCATACGGTCCGGGTCGGGGCCCAGGACTCCGTTTTCCACTACATAGCCGAGGATGGCTAGTCTGGATGTGCGCAAAACGCATTTCTCCTTGTTGTACGTGAGATTCAGTTTCTGTGCCATCTGGAGAAAACGGTGGAGGTTGGCGTCGTGGTCCTACTGGTCATAGCCGCAGATGGTGACATTGTCCAAGTACGGAAACGTGGCCCGCAGCCCGTACTGGTCCAACATTCGGTCCATTGCTCGTTGGGACACCGAGACCCCATTGGTGACGCCGAAAGGGACCCGGAGGAAATGGAAGAGGCGGCCATCGGCCTCGAATGCCGTGTAGTGGCGGTCCTCCGGGCGTATTGGGAGCTGGTGGTATGCAGACTTCAGATCCACCGTGGAAAAGAGCCGGTACTGGGCGATCTGGTTTACCATGTCTGCAATCCTGGGGAGGGGATATGCGTCGAGGAGCGTAAATCTATTTATAGTCTGACTGTAGTCGACCACCATATGGAATTTTTCCCCGGTCTTAACGGTCCTGAGCTCTCCAGGGACTATTGCTGGCCTCTATAACTCCCTCACTGAGTAGCCTTCGGACCTCTGCTCTGACGAATACCCTATCCTGCAGGCTGTACCGCCTGCTACGAGTGGCTATGGGTTTACAGTCCTTAGTGAGATTGGCAAAGTGAGGAGGGGGGGGGGAATTCGCAGCGTAGCGAGGCTGCAGATCGTGAGTGGGGGCAGGGGCCCTCCGAAGCTGAGGGTGAGGCTCTTGAGGTTGCATTGGAAGTTTAGGCCTAATAAGAGTGGCGCGCAGAATTCGGGCAAAACGTAGAGTTTGAACTTCGAATAACTAGCGCCTCGGATTGTGAGTGTTGCGGCGGTGCGCCCCTGGATCTGGACCGAATGGGAGCCTGAAGCGAGCAAGATAGTTTGCTGTGCGGGGAAAACGGGGAGTGAACAGCGTCTTACCAGGTCTGGATGTATGAAGCTCTCTGTGCTCCCAGAGTCGAAGAGGCATGGTATTTTGTACCCTTGATATGGACCTCTGCCATCGAGTTTCGTAGATTCTTTGGTTGTGATTGGTCCAGGGTGACGGCGCTGAGTTGCGGGTAGTCGGCGGCTCGATCAGCTGTGCTGGAGTGGCCCCGTGATGACCGCCCTCTGAGTTCATAGTTTAGTCAAATTCCTCCGCTGAGTTGTCCGAGCACGGAGATGCCAATCGGGCCCGTGGATCGCACGTGGCGGGCGGCGAGGAAGGTGGCGTCCAAGATGGCGGCCCCCATGAGTCGCACGTGGTGGGCGGCGAGGAAGATGGCGTCCAAGATGGTGGCCCCCATGATTCGCACGTGGCCGGCCGCGTGGTGGATGTTTTCCAAGATGGCGGCCCCCATGGATCGCACGTGGCTGGAGGGGCGGAGTCAGGGCATAGGCCGCAGCGTTTCAGGCCCCGCGGGGCTGCGAGTGAGGGGAGTGGTTACTGCGAGTCGCTGGGGAGTTGGAAGCTGGGACCCTTATAGCGAGGCACACTCTTGCGTAATGCCCTTTTCGCTCGCAGCTGCTGCAGGTCGCATTGCGGGCCGGGCAGTGCTGCTGCGGGTGCTGATTCTGGCCGCAGAAATGGCAGGCTGGGGCAGCATAGTGGCTGGCTGGGGCAGCATGGTGGCTGGGCGGCCGCGTAGCACAGGCCTAGGGGAGTCGCTGGTTGGGGGCCCATGATTGGGTCGCAGGGTCCGCGGGGAACGAGTTAAGGCTGCAGAAGGAAACCTCCATCGTGGTCGCAGCTTCCACAGTCGTTTCTAAGTCCTGGGCCCCCTTTTCCAGCAGTCGTTGATGCACATAGTTAGTCCTGAGGCCCACTACAAAAACATCGCGTACCGCCAATTCCCTGTGTTCAGCCGCGGTAACCGCTTGGTAATTAAAGTCATTGGACAAATTGTTAAGTTCACTTACGAATTAGGCGAGTGATTCCGTAGGCCTCTGACGGCGAGTTGTAAACACATGGCGAGCGTAAACTTCATTAATGGGCCTAACATACATTTTTTCGAGAACCGCTAGCTCCGCAGTATATGACCTGGCCGAGTTTAGTTGCGTCGAGATTCTATGGCTCACCCTCGCGTGCAGTAGACTCAGCTTCTGATCCTCTGTAGTTTCGGCTGTGCTCGCTTCGGCCAGGTAGGCCTTGAAGCACCGGATCCATTGGGAGAAGATTTCTTTAGCCTCTGCATCCTGCGGTTTGAGTTCCAGGCGTCCAGGCTTGAGGGCCGATTCCATAATCGACCTTTACTGTTCTTAAGTCAATTAAATTGATGGAACCATCAATTCACCAGACACGTGTTTCCGATGTGAATCTAGGCTTTAATCGACTTACTTCAGAGCCAGCCTGTTACCTGTCGATGAACTCGTAGTGACCCAGGCTGACTCTGGACATGGGTACTTATACAGCTGCACTAGGGGGAGGAGTCATGGGCGGAACCAAGAGTGGAGCCCAGTACAAGTTCCTAATTGCTCCCAGCGCTACTCCCCCTAGTGGTAGGACAGCGCTACTGCGCTTACAACAACAGTGTGAATTAACATATATATTAACATATATTACATTCACCACACAGAGAAGATAAAGTATGAGTTAAGGGGCACTGCAGGGGAGTTTGAGAAAAGGTGGGGGATGTTTGCGACCGTGTTTGAGGAGCTGTTCGTTGCAATGGGGTGGATGATGGGGAAGGGCGGATGAAAAAGGAGAAAAATCTGTACAAACTGTCTAGTTGATTGTTGGGAAGAATGTTTCCCGGGGTGTTTATTTGCTGTAACATACTTTGATACAAGTTTGAATAAAATGCGTTTTTAAAAAAGTAACATTGCTGTCAGAGTATTGCTATTGAGGTGTTGCTTTTGAGGTGTTGTTGTCGCATTGCTGTCGAAATATTTCTGTTCAAGTGTTGCTGTGGAAGAATTGTTGTTGAAGAGCTGTTGTGGAAGAGTTGTTGAAGTATTGCTGCTGAAGCATTGCTGTTGAACTATTGCTGTTGAAGATCTTGCTGTTGAGGTCTTGCTGTTGAAGCATTGCTGTTGAAGCATTGCTTTTGAGGTATAGCTATTGAAGTATTGCTGTTGAAGTGTTGGTGTTGAAGCATTTCTTTTGAAGCATAGCTTTTGAAGTATAGCTATTGAAGTATTGCTGTTGAAGTGTTGGTGTTGTAGCATTACTGTTGAGGTATTGCTGTTGAATTATTGATGCTGAAGCGTTGCTATTGAAGTGTTGCTGTGGAAGAATTGCTGTAGAAGATTTGTTGTGGAAGAGTTGTTGAAGTATTGCTGCTGAAGCATTGCTGTTGAACTATTGCTGTTGAAGATCTTGCTGTTGTGGTCTTGCTGTTGAAGCATTGCTCTTGAAGCATTGCTTTTGAAGTATAGCTATTGAAGTATTGCTGTTGAAGTGTTGGTGTTGAAGCATTTCTGTTATAGTATTGCTGTTGAAGCATTGTTGTTGAACTATTACTGTTGAAGTATTGATGTTGAAGCATTGCTGTTGAGGTATTGCTGTTGAACTATTGCTGCTTTAGCATTGCTGTTGAGGTATTGCTGTTCAAGCATTGCTGTTGAAGTATTACTGCTGAAGCATTGCTGTAGAAGAATTGCTGTTGAAATATTGCTGCTGAGGTGTTGCTGCTGGAACATTGCTGTTGATGCATTCCTGTTGAAGTATTGCTGATGAAGCATTACTGTTGAGGTATCGCTGTTGAATTATTGATGTTGAAGTGTTGCTGTTCAAGTATTGCTGTTGAAGCATTACTATTGAAGAGATTTGAAGTTTTGCTGTGGAAATATTGCTGTGGAAATATTTCTGTTGAAGTATTGCTGTGGAAGAATTGTTGCACAAGAATTGCTGTTGAAGAGTTGTTGAAGTATTGCTGCTGAAGCATTGCTGTTGAATCATTGCTGTTGAAGCATTGCTGTTGAAGAGCTTTTGAATTATTGCTATTGAAGTATTGCAGTTGAACTATTGCTGTTGAAGGGCTTGCTGTTGAAGCATTGCTGTTGAAGTATTGCTGTTGAAGTATTGCTGTTGAGGTCTTGTTGTTGAAGTATTGCTGCTGAGGTGTTGGTGTTGAAGTATTGCTGTTGAAGCATTGCTGTTGAAGTATTGGTGTTGAAGTATTGCTGTTGAAGTATTGCTGTTGAAGCATTGCTGTTGAAGTATTGGTGTTGAAGCATTGCTGTTGAAGTATTGCTGTTGAAGCATTGCTGTTGAAGCATTGCTGTTGAAACATTGCTGTTGAAGCATTGCTGTTGAAGTATTGCTGTTGAAGCATTGCTGTTGAAGCATTGCTGTTGAGGCGTTGGTGTTGAAGTATTGCTGTTGAAGCATTGCTGTTGAAGTATTGCTGTTGAGGTCTTGCTGTTGAAGTATTGCTGTTGAAGCATTGCTGTTGAAGCATTGCTGTTGAAGCATTGCAGTTGAAGCATTGCAGTTGACGGGTGATTGAAGTACTGCAGTGGAAATTTTGCTGTTGAAGTACTGCTTCAACAGTACTGTTGAATAGTTGTTGAAGGATTTCTGTTGAAACGTTGCTGTTGAAGAGTTGTTGAAGTGTTGCTGTAGAATAATTGCTGTTGAAGAATTGTTGCAGTATTGCTGTTCAAGCATTGCTGATTAAGAGTTGTTGAAGTATTTCTTTTGAGTTAGTGCTGTTAAAGCATTGATGTTGAAGTGTTTCTGTTGAAGTATTGCTGTTGAAGCATTGCTGTAGAGGTATTGCTGTTGAAGCATTGCTGTTAAAATATTGCTATTGAAGCATTGCTGTTGAGGTGTTGCTGTTGCAGCATTGCTGTTGAAGCATTACTGTTGAAGTATTGCTGTTGAAGTACAACTGTTGAGGTATTGCTGTTGATGTTGAAGCACTACTGTTAAGGTGTTGTTGTTGAAAAACTACTGTTAAAGTTTTCTGTTGAAGCATTGCTGCTGAAGTATTGGTGTAGAAGAATACCTGCTGAAGAGTTGTTGAATTATTGCTGTTGAAGTATTTCTGTTGAAGAGTTGTTGAAGTATTTCTGCAGAAATATTAGTGTTGAAGAGCTGTTGAATTATTGCTGTGGAAGAATTGCTAATGAAGAGTTGTTGAAGTATTGCTGTTGAATTAGTTCTGGTAAAGCATTGCTGTTGAAGGATTGCTGTTGAAACATTGCTGTTGATATTGCTGTAGAAGTACTGATGTTGAGAATTTGCTTTTGAAGCATTGCTGTTGAAGCATTGTTATTGAAGTATTGCTGTTGAAGCATTGCTGTTAAATTATTGATGTTGAATTATTGCTGTTGAAGCTTTGCTGTTGAACTATAAATGTTGAAGTATTGTTGATGAAGCATTGCTATTGAGGTGTGCTGTTGAAGTATTGCTGTTGAAGCATTGCTGTTGACGGGTGATTGAAGTACTGCAGTGGAAATGTTGCTGTTGAAGTACTGCTGTTGAAGTATTACTGCTGATGTCTTTCTGTTGAGGTGTGGCTGTTGAAGCATTGCTGTTGAAGCATTGCTTTTGTAGTGTTGCTATTGAAGTATTGCTATTGAATTACTCATGTTGAAGCATTGCTGTTAAAGTATTGCTGTTGAAGTATTACTGTAGAAGTAGTGCTGTTCAAGAGTTGTTGAAGTATTTCTATTGAAGTATTGCTGTTTAAGTATTGCTGTTGAAACATTGCTGTTGAACAGTTGTTGACGAGTTACTGTTGAAGAGTTGCTGTTCAAGTATTGCTGTTGAAGTTTTGCTATTGAAGTATTGCTGTTGAAGCATTGCAGTTGAAATGTTGCTGGTGGAGCATTGCTGTTGGCGTGTTGCTGTTGAAGTATTGCTGCTGAAGCATTGCTGTTAAAAATTGCTGTTGAAGGGTTGTTGAAGTATTGCTGTGGAAAGATTGCTGTTAAGGAATTACTGTTGAAGCATTGCTGTTAACGCATTGCTGTCGAACCATGTCTGTTCAAGTATTGCTTTGGAAGAATTGCTGTCGAAGAATTGCTTTTGAAGTGTTGTTGAAGTATTGCTGCTGAAGCATTGTGATTGAAGCACTGCTGGTGAAGCATTGCTGTTGAAGATTTTTTGAAGCATTGCTGCTGAAGCATTGTAGTTGAAGTATTGCTGTTGAACATGTTGCTGTTAAAGCTTTGCTGTTGAACATGTTGCTGTTAAAGCTTTGCTGTTGAAGCATTGCTGTTGAAGTATTCCTGTTGAAACATTGCTGTTGAAGCATTGCTGTCCAGGTGTTGTGTTGCGGTGTTGGTGTTGAAGCATTGCTGTTAAAGTAGTTCTGTTGAAGTATAGCAGTGGAAAAATTGTTGTTGAAGAATTGCTGTTGAACATTTGTTGAAGTATTGCTGCTGAAGCATTGCGGTTGAAGCATTGCAGTTGAAATAGTGTTGTTGAGGGTGTTGCTGTTGAAGGATTACTGTTGAAGCCACGCTGTGGAAGTATTGCTGTTCTCGTACTGTAGTTGAGATGTTGCTTTAGAAGCATTGCTTTTAACATATTGCAATTGAAGTACTGCTGTTGAGGCATTGCTGTTGATGTATTGATAATGAAGTATTGCTGTTGAAGCATTACTCTGAATGGTTAGTGGAAGTATTGCTGTGGGAATATTGCTGTTGAAGTATAGCTGTGTGAAGCACTGTTGTTGAGGTGTTGTTGCAGAGGTATTCTGTTGCAGCATTGCTGTTGAAGTATTTCTTTTGAATTATTGCTGTGGAGGAATTGCTGTTGAAATATTGCTGCTGAAGCATTGCTGTTGAAATATTGCTCTTGAAGCATTTATGTTGAAGTATTACTGCTGAAGTATTGCTGTAAAAGAATTGCTGTTGAAAAATTCCTGTTGAAACATTGCTGTTGAGGTGTTGCTGTTGGAGCATTGCTGTTGAAGCATAACTATTGAAGTATTACTGTTCAAGCATTGCTGTTAATGTATTGATGCTGAAGCGTTGCTGTTGAAACATTTCTGTTGACGTATTGCTGTTGAAGTATTGCTGTTGAAGCATTACTGTTGAAGGGTTGTTCAAATATTGCTGAGGAAATATTGCTGCTGAGGTAATGCTGTTGCAGTATTGCTTTTGAAGCATTGCTATTGATGTATCACTGTTGAAGTATTGCTGTTCAAGCATTGCTGTTTATGTTTTGCTGTTAAAGCATCGCAGTTAAACTATTGCTGTTTTAAAGTGTTGCTGTTGTAGCATAGCGGTTGAAGCATTGCTGTTGAACTATTACTGTTCAGGTGTTGCTGTTGAAGTGTTGCTGTGGAAAAGTTGTTGTAGAAGAAAAACTGTTGAAGGATTGTTGAGGTTTTGCTGTGGAAATATTGCTGTTGAAGTATTGCTGTTTAAGTATTGCTGTTGAGGTGCTGCTGTTGAGGTGTTGCAGTTGAGTTGTTGCCGTGAAAGAATTGTTGTAGAAGAATTACTGTTGAAGAGTTGTTGAAGTATTACTGCTGAAGCATTGCGGTTGAAGCATTGCTGTTGAAGCATTGCTGTTGAAGCTTTGCTGTTGAAGGGTTTTTGAAGTTTTGCTGTTGAAGCATTGCAGTTGAATTATTGCTGTTGATGTTGTTGCTGTTGAAGCATTGCTGTTGAAGGGTTTTTGAAGTTTTGCTGTTGAAGCATTGCAGTTGAATTATTGCTGTTGACATTGTTGCTGTTGAAGCATTGCTGTTGAAGCATTGTTGTTGAAGCATTGCTGTTGAAGCATTGTTATTGAAGTATTGCTGTTGAAGTATTGCTGTTGAGGTGTTGTTGTTTAAGCATTGCTGTTGAAGCATTGCAGTTGCCGCGTTGCTGTTGAGGTGTTGCCGTGGAAGAATTGTTGCAGAAGAATTTCTGTTGAAGAGTTATTAAAGTATGGCTGCTGAAGCATTGCGGTTGAAGCATTGCAGTTGAAATATTGCTTTTGAAGGTGTTTCTGTTGAAGGATTGCTGTTTAAGCGTAGCTGTTGATGCATTGCTGTTGAAGTCTTGCTGTTGAAGTATAGCTTTTGAAGCATTACTGTTGAAGGGTTGTTGAAGTATTGCTGTGTAAGAATTGCTGAGGAGGAATTGCTTCTGAAGCATAGCGATTGGAGCATTGCTGTTGAAGCATTGCTGTTGAAAGTGTTGGTTTTGAATCATTGCTGTTCAAGCATTGTTGTTGAAGCATTGCTGTTGAAGTATTGCTGTTGAAGTATTGCTGTGAGTTATTGCTGCGGAAATATTGCTGTTGAGGTGATGCTGTTGTAGCATTGCTGTCAATGTGCTTCTGTTGAAATATTTCTGTGGAAGAATTGTTGTATAATAATTGCTGTTGAAGAGTTGTTGAAGTATTGCTGCTGAAGCATTGTGGTTGAAGCATTGCAGGTGACGTATTGCTGTTGAAGGTGTTCCTGTTGATGGATTGCTTTTGAAGCATAGCTGTGGAAGTATTTCTGTTGTACTGTAGATGAGAAATTGCTTTTGAAGCATTGCCATTGAAGCGCTGTTATGGAAATATTGCTGTTGAAGCATTGCAGTTGAACTATTGCTGCTGAAGCTGTTGCTGTTGAAGCATTGCTGTTAAATAAGTGTTGTTGATATATTGCTGTGAAGTATGACTGGTGAGGTGTTGGTGTTGAAACATTGCTGTTGATGCATTGCTTTTGACGTATTGCGATTGAAGTATTGCTGTTGAAGTATTGCTGTTGAGGCATTGCTGTTGATGTATTGCTAATGAAGTATTGCTGTTGAAGCATTACTCTGAATGGTTAGTGGAAGTATTGCTGTGGAAATATTGCTGTTGAAGTATAGATGTTGAAGCATTGCTGTTGAGGTGTCGTTGTAGAGGTGTTCTGTTGTAGCATTGCTGTTGAAGTATTTCTTTTGAATTATTGCTGTGGAGGAATTGCTGTTGAAATATTGCTTCTGAAGTATTGCTGTTAAAGTGTTGCTCTTGAAGCATTTATGTTGAAGTATTACTGTTGAAGTATTGCTGTAGAAGAATTTCTGTTGAAATATTCCTGTTGAAACATTGCTGTTGAAGTGTTGCTGTTGGAGCATTGCTGTTGAAGCATAACTACTGTTCAAGCATTGCTGTTAATGTATTGATGCTGAAGCGTTGCTGTTGAAACATTTCTGTTGACGTATTGCTTTTGAAGTGTTGCTGTTGAAGTATTGCTGTTGAAGCATTACTGTTGAAGGATTGCTGTTGAAGTATTGCTGTTGAAGCATTGCTGTTGAAGTATTGCTGTTGAAGTATTGATGTGGAAACATTGCTTTTGAAGTATTGCTGTTGAAGCATTGCTGTTGGAGTATTGCTGTTGAAGTATTGATGTGGAAATATTGCTTTTGAAGTATTGCTGTTGAAGCATTACTTTTGAAGCATTGCTATTGAGGTGTTGCTGTTGGAGCATTGCTGTCAAAGTACTTCTGTTGCAGTATTGCTTTTGAAAAATTGTTGTAGGAGAATTGCTGTAGAAGAGTTGTTGAAGTAGTGTGGCTGAAGTATTGCTGTTGAAGCATTGCTGTTTAGGTATTGCTGTTGAAGCATTTCTGTTGAAGCATTGCTAATGAAGTATTGCTGTTAATTTATAGCTGTTGAAGCATTGCTGTTGAAGTATTGCTGTTGAAGTATTGCTGTTGAAGTATTGCTGTTGAAGTATTGCTGTTGAAGCATTGCTTTTGAAGCATTGCTGTTGTATTATTGCTGTGGAAGAATTGCTGCAGAACAATTGACGTTGAGGAGTTTATGTTGAAGCATTGCTGTTGAAGAATTACTGTTGAAGGGTTGTTGTAATATTGCTAATCAATATTGCTGCTGCGGTATTGCTGTACAAACATTGCTGTTCAAGTATTTCTGTTGTAGTATTACTGTGGAAGAATTGCTACAGAACAATTGCTGTTGAAGTGTTTTTGAAGCATTGCTGCTGAAGCATTGCGGTTGAAGCATTGCTGTTGCAGTATTGCTTCTGAAGCATTGCTATTGATGTTTTGCTGTTAAAGCATCGCAGTTAAACTATTGCTGTTTTAAAGTGTTGCTGTTGAAGCATTGCTGGTGAAGTATTGCGGTTGAATTATTACGGTTCAGGTGATGCTGTTGAAGCATTTCTGTTGAAGCATCGCGTTTGAAGTGTTGCTGTTGAAGTATTGCTGTTGAAGTATTGCTGTTGAAGTATTGCTGTTGAAGGATTGCTGTTGAAGAATTGCTGTTGAAGTATTGCTGTTGAAGTATTGCTGTTGAAGCATTGCTGTTGAAGAATTGCTGTTGAAGAGTTTTTGAAGCATTGCTGTTGAAGCATTGCTGTTGAAACATTGCTGTTGAAGTATTGCTGTTGAAGTATTGCTGTTGAAACATTGCTGTTGAAGTATTGCTGTTGAAGCATTGCTGTTGACGGGTGATTGAAGTACTGCAGTGGAAATATTGCTGTTGAAGTACTGCTGTTGAAGTATTACTGCTGATGTCTTTCTGTTGAGGTGTGGCTGTTGAAGCATTGCTGTTGAAGCATTGCTTTTGTAGTGTTGCTATTGAAGTATTGCTATTGAATTACTCATGTTGAAGCATTGCTGTTAAAGTATTGCTGTTGAAGTATTACTGTAGAAGTAGTGCTGTTCAAGAGTTGTTGAAGTATTTCTATTGAAGTATTGCTGTTTAAGTATTGCTGTTGAAACATTGCTGTTGAACAGTTGTTGACGAGTTACTGTTGAAGAGTTGCTGTTCAAGTATTGCTGTTGAAGTTTTGCTATTGAAGTATTGCTGTTGAAGCATTGCAGTTGAAATGTTGCTGGTGGAGCATTGCTGTTGGCGTGTTGCTGTTGAAGTATTGCTGCTGAAGCATTGCTGTTAAAAATTGCTGTTGAAGGGTTGTTGAAGTATTGCTGTGGAAAGATTGCTGTTAAGGAATTACTGTTGAAGCATTGCTGTTAACGCATTGCTGTCGAACCATGTCTGTTCAAGTATTGCTTTGGAAGAATTGCTGTCGAAGAATTGCTTTTGAAGTGTTGTTGAAGTATTGCTGCTGAAGCATTGTGATTGAAGCACTGCTGGTGAAGCATTGCTGTTGAAGATTTTTTGAAGCATTGCTGCTGAAGCATTGTAGTTGAAGTATTGCTGTTGAACATGTTGCTGTTAAAGCTTTGCTGTTGAACATGTTGCTGTTAAAGCTTTGCTGTTGAAGCATTGCTGTTGAAGTATTCCTGTTGAAACATTGCTGTTGAAGCATTGCTGTCCAGGTGTTGTGTTGCGGTGTTGGTGTTGAAGCATTGCTGTTAAAGTAGTTCTGTTGAAGTATAGCAGTGGAAAAATTGTTGTTGAAGAATTGCTGTTGAACATTTGTTGAAGTATTGCTGCTGAAGCATTGCGGTTGAAGCATTGCAGTTGAAATAGTGTTGTTGAGGGTGTTGCTGTTGAAGGATTACTGTTGAAGCCACGCTGTGGAAGTATTGCTGTTCTCGTACTGTAGTTGAGATGTTGCTTTAGAAGCATTGCTTTTAACATATTGCAATTGAAGTACTGCTGTTGAGGCATTGCTGTTGATGTATTGATAATGAAGTATTGCTGTTGAAGCATTACTCTGAATGGTTAGTGGAAGTATTGCTGTGGGAATATTGCTGTTGAAGTATAGCTGTGTGAAGCACTGTTGTTGAGGTGTTGTTGCAGAGGTATTCTGTTGCAGCATTGCTGTTGAAGTATTTCTTTTGAATTATTGCTGTGGAGGAATTGCTGTTGAAATATTGCTGCTGAAGCATTGCTGTTGAAATATTGCTCTTGAAGCATTTATGTTGAAGTATTACTGCTGAAGTATTGCTGTAAAAGAATTGCTGTTGAAAAATTCCTGTTGAAACATTGCTGTTGAGGTGTTGCTGTTGGAGCATTGCTGTTGAAGCATAACTATTGAAGTATTACTGTTCAAGCATTGTTGTTAATGTATTGATGCTGAAGCGTTGCTGTTGAAACATTTCTGTTGACGTATTGCTGTTGAAGTATTGCTGTTGAAGCATTACTGTTGAAGGGTTGTTCAAATATTGCTGAGGAAATATTGCTGCTGAGGTAATGCTGTTGCAGTATTGCTTTTGAAGCATTGCTATTGATGTATCACTGTTGAAGTATTGCTGTTCAAGCATTGCTGTTTATGTTTTGCTGTTAAAGCATCGCAGTTAAACTATTGCTGTTTTAAAGTGTTGATGTTGTAGCATAGCGGTTGAAGCATTGCTGTTGAACTATTACTGTTCAGGTGTTGCTGTTGAAGTGTTGCTGTGGAAAAGTTGTTGTAGAAGAAAAACTGTTGAAGGATTGTTGAGGTTTTGCTGTGGAAATATTGCTGTTGAAGTATTGCTGTTTAAGTATTGCTGTTGAGGTGCCGCTGTTGAGGTGTTGCAGTTGAGTTGTTGCCGTGAAAGAATTGTTGTAGAAGAATTACTGTTGAAGAGTTGTTGAAGTATTACTGCTGAAGCATTGCGGTTGAAGCATTGCTGTTGAAGCATTGCTGTTGAAGCATTGCTGTTGAAGGGTTTTTGAAGTTTTGCTGTTGAAGCATTGCAGTTGAATTATTACTGTTGATGTTGTTGCTGTTGAAGCATTGCTGTTGAAGGGTTTTTGAAGTTTTGCTGTTGAAGCATTGCAGTTGAATTATTGCTGTTGACATTGTTGCTGTTGAAGCATTGCTGTTGAAGCATTGTTGTTGAAGCATTGCTGTTGAAGCATTGTTATTGAAGTATTGCTGTTGAAGTATTGCTGTTGAGGTGTTGTTGTTTAAGCATTGCTGTTGAAGCATTGCAGTTGCCGCGTTGCTGTTGAGGTGTTGCCGTGGAAGAATTGTTGCAGAAGAATTTCTGTTGAAGAGTTATTAAAGTATGGCTGCTGAAGCATTGCGGTTGAAGCATTGCAGTTGAAATATTGCTTTTGAAGGTGTTTCTGTTGAAGGATTGCTGTTTAAGCGTAGCTGTTGATGCATTGCTGTTGAAGTCTTGCTGTTGAAGTATAGCTTTTGAAGCATTACTGTTGAAGGGTTGTTGAAGTATTGCTGTGTAAGAATTGCTGAGGAGGAATTGCTTCTGAAGCATAGCGATTGGAGCATTGCTGTTGAAGCATTGCTGTTGAAAGTGTTGGTTTTGAATCATTGCTGTTCAAGCATTGTTGTTGAAGTATTGCTGTTGAAGTATTGCTGTTGAGGTGTTGCTGTTGAAGCATTGCTGTTGAAGTATTGCTGTTGAAGTATTGCTGTGAGTTATTGCTGCGGAAATATTGCTGTTGAGGTGATGCTGTTGTAGCATTGCTGTCAATGTGCTTCTGTTGAAATATTTCTGTGGAAGAATTGTTGTATAATAATTGCTGTTGAAGAGTTGTTGAAGTATTGCTGCTGAAGCATTGTGGTTGAAGCATTGCAGGTGAAGTATTGCTGTTGAAGGTGTTCCTGTTGATGGATTGCTTTTGAAGCATAGCTGTGGAAGTATTTCTGTTGTACTGTAGATGAGAAATTGCTTTTGAAGCATTGCCATTGAAGCGCTGTTATGGAAATATTGCTGTTGAAGCATTGCAGTTGAACTATTGCTGCTGAAGCTGTTGCTGTTGAAGCATTGCTGTTAAATAAGTGTTGTTGATATATTGCTGTGAAGTATGACTGGTGAGGTGTTGGTGTTGAAACATTGCTGTTGATGCATTGCTTTTGACGTATTGCGATTGAAGTATTGCTGTTGAAGTATTGCTGTTGAGGCATTGCTGTTGATGTATTGCTAATGAAGTATTGCTGTTGAAGCATTACTCTGAATGGTTAGTGGAAGTATTGCTGTGGAAATATTGCTGTTGAAGTATAGATGTTGAAGCATTGCTGTTGAGGTGTCGTTGTAGAGGTGTTCTGTTGTAGCATTGCTGTTGAAGTATTTCTTTTGAATTATTGCTGTGGAGGAATTGCTGTTGAAATATTGCTTCTGAAGTATTGCTGTTAAAGTGTTGCTCTTGAAGCATTTATGTTGAAGTATTACTGTTGAAGTATTGCTGTAGAAGAATTTCTGTTGAAATATTCCTGTTGAAACATTGCTGTTGAAGTGTTGCTGTTGGAGCATTGCTGTTGAAGCATAACTACTGTTCAAGCATTGCTGTTAATGTATTGATGCTGAAGCGTTGCTGTTGAAACATTTCTGTTGACGTATTGCTTTTGAAGTGTTGCTGTTGAAGTATTGCTGTTGAAGCATTACTGTTGAAGGATTGCTGTTGAAGTATTGCTGTTGAAGCATTGCTGTTGAAGTATTGATGTGGAAACATTGCTTTTGAAGTATTGCTGTTGAAGTATTGCTGTTGAAGCATTGCTGTTGGAGTATTGCTGTTGAAGTATTGATGTGGAAATATTGCTTTTGAAGTATTGCTGTTGAAGCATTACTTTTGAAGCATTGCTATTGAGGTGTTGCTGTTGGAGCATTGCTGTCAAAGTACTTCTGTTGCAGTATTGCTTTTGAAAAATTGTTGTAGGAGAATTGCTGTAGAAGAGTTGTTGAAGTAGTGTGGCTGAAGTATTGCTGTTGAAGCATTGCTGTTTAGGTATTGCTGTTGAAGCATTTCTGTTGAAGCATTGCTAATGAAGTATTGCTGTTAATTTATAGCTGTTGAAGCATTGCTGTTGAAGTATTGCTGTTGAAGTATTGCTGTTGAAGTATTGCTGTTGAAGTATTGCTGTTGAAGCATTGCTTTTGAAGCATTGCTGTTGTATTATTGCTGTGGAAGAATTGCTGCAGAACAATTGACGTTGAGGAGTTTATGTTGAAGCATTGCTGTTGAAGAATTACTGTTGAAGGGTTGTTGTAATATTGCTAATCAATATTGCTGCTGCGGTATTGCTGTACAAACATTGCTGTTCAAGTATTTCTGTTGTAGTATTACTGTGGAAGAATTGCTACAGAACAATTGCTGTTGAAGTGTTTTTGAAGCATTGCTGCTGAAGCATTGCGGTTGAAGCATTGCTGTTGCAGTATTGCTTCTGAAGCATTGCTATTGATGTATTGCTGTTGAAGTATTGCTTTTGAAGCATTGCTGTTTATGTTTTGCTGTTAAAGCATCGCAGTTAAACTATTGCTGTTTTAAAGTGTTGCTGTTGAAGCATTGCTGGTGAAGTATTGCGGTTGAATTATTACGGTTCAGGTGATGCTGTTGAAGCATTTCTGTTGAAGCATCGCGTTTGAAGTGTTGCTGTTGAAGTATTGCTGTTGAAGTATTGCTGTTGAAGTATTGCTGTTGAAGCATTGCTGTTGAACAATTGCTGTTGAAGTATTGCTGTTGAAGTATTGCTGTTGAAGCATTGCTGTTGAAGAATTGCTGTTGAAGAGTTTTTGAAGCATTGCTGTTGAAGCATTGCTGTTGAAACATTGCTGTTGAAGTATTGCTGTTGAAGTATTGCTGTTGAAACATTGCTGTTGAAGTATTGCTGTTGAAGCATTGCTGTTGAAACATTGCTGTTGAAGTATTGCTGTTGAAGTATTGCTGTTGAAACATTGCTGTTGAAGTATTGCTGTTGAAGTATTGCTGTTGAAACATTGCTGTTGAAGTATTGCTGTTGAAGCATTGCTGTTGAAACATTGCTGTTGAAGTATTGCTGTTGAAGTATTGCTGTTGAAACATTGCTGTTGAAGTATTGCTGTTGAAGAGTTTTTGAAGTTTTGCTGTTGAAGCATTGCTGTTGAAACATTGCTGTTGAAGTATTGCTGTTGAAGTATGCTGTTGAAGCATTGCTGTTGAAGAATTGCTGTTGAAGAGTTTTTGAAGTGTTGCTGTTGAAACATTGCTGTTGAAGTATTGCTGTTGAAGTATTGCTGTTGAAGCATTGCTGTTGAAGAATTGCTGTTGAAGAGTTTTTGAAGTTTTGCTGTTGAAGCATTGCTGTTGAAACATTGCTGTTGGAAAACACCTGTTGAAGGGTTTTTGAAGAATTGCTGCTGAAGGTGTTGCAGATCTAATATTGGTGAGGAAGGTGTTTCTGTTGAAGCTTTGATGTTGAAGTATTATTGTTGAGATGTTGCTGTTGAGGTGTTGATGTGGCAAAATCGTTGTAGAAAAATAGCTGTTGAACCGTTGTTGAAGTATTGCTGTGTGGATATTGCTGTTGATGTTTTGCTGTTGAAACATTGCTGTTGAAACATTGCTGTTGGAGAATACCTGTTCAAGAGTTGTTGAAGTATTGCTGCTAAAGTTGTTGCAGTTCAAGTATTGGTGATGAAGGTGTTTCTGTTGAAGCTTTGCTGTTGAAGCATTGCTGTTGAACTATTACTGTTGAGGTGTTGCTGTTGTATCATTGGTTTTGAAGCATTGCTATTGAACTATTTCTGTTGAAGTATTGCTGTTGAAGAATTACTGTCGAAGAATTACTATTGAAGAGTTGTTGAAATATTGCTTTGCAGTTGGAATATTGGTGATGAAAGTGTTTCTGTTGTAGCATAGCTGTTGAAGCATTGCTGTTGAACTATTACTGTTCAGGTGTTGCTGTTGAAGTGTTGCTGTGGAAAAGGTGTTGTGGAAGAAAACCTGTTGAAGGATTGTTGAAGTATTGCTGTGGAAATATTGCTGTTGAAGCATTGCTGTTGAGTTGGTGCTGTTGAGTTGTTGCCGTGAAAGAATTGTTGTAGAAGAATTACTGTTGATGAAGTATTGCTGCTGAAGCATTGCGGTTGAAGCATTGCGATTGAAGCATTGCTGTTGAAGAATTTTTGAAGTTTTGCTGTTGAAGCATTGCAGTTGAACTATTGCTGTTGATGTGGTTGCAATTGAAGCATTGCTATGGAGGCATTGTTGTTGAAGCATTGCTGTTGAAGTTTTGTTATTGAAGTATTGCTGTTGAAGTATTGCTGTTGAAGAGTTTTTGAGGTTTTGCTTTTGAAGCATTGCAGTTGAACTATTGCTGTTGAAGTTGTTACTGTTGAAGCATTGCTCTTGAAGCACTGTTGTTGAAGCATTGCTATTGAACTATTGCTGTTGAAGTATTGCTGCAGAAGTATTGCTTTTGAAGAAGTGCTGTAGCAAAAACAGCTCCTGAAGTACGGGTGTTGAAGGTTTGAAGTTTGCTGATAAAGCATTGTTGTTGAATAATTGCTGCGTAAGTATTGCTGTTGAGATGTTGCTCCTGTAGCATTGCTGTTGAAGCATTGTTGTTGAAGCATTGCTGTTGAAGTATTGCTGTTGACGTGTTGCTGTTGAGGCATTGCTGTTGAAGTATTGCTGTTGAAGCATTGCTGTTGAAGTATTGCAGTTGAAGTATTTCTGTTGAAGAGTTTTTGAAGTTTTGCTGTTGAAGCATTACAGTTGAAGCATTGCTGTTGGAGAATACCTGTTGAAGAGTTGTTGAAGTATTGCTGCTGAAGGTGTTGCAGTTCAAGTATTGGTGATGAAGGTGTTTCTGTTGAAGCTTTGATGTTGAAGCATTGCTGTTGAAGTATTACTGTTGACGTATTGCTGTTGAGGTTTCGCTGTTGAGGCATTGCTGTTGAAGCATTGCTGTTGAAGCATTGCTGTTGAAGTATTGCTGTTGACGTATTGCTGTTGAGGTGTTGCTGTTGAGGCATTGCTGTTGAAGCATTGCTGTTGAAGCATTGCTGTTGAAGCATTGCTGTTGAAACATTGCTGTTGAAACATTGCTGTTGGAGAATACCTGTTGAAGAGTTGTTGAAGTATTGCTGCTGAAGGTGTTGCAGTTCAAGTATTGGTGATGAAGGTGCTTCTGTTGAAGCTTTGATGTTGAAGCATTGCTGTTGAAGTATTGTTGTTGACGTATTGCTGTTGAGGTGTTGCTGTTGAGGCATTGCTGTTGAAGCATTGCTGTTGAAGCATTGCTGTTGAAGCATTGCTGTTGAAGCATTGCTGTTGAAGCGTTTTTGAAGTTTTGCAGTTGAAGTATTGCTGTTGAAGAGTTTTTGAAGTTTTGCTGTTGAAGCATTACAGTTGAAACATTGCTGTTGGAGAATAACTGTTGAAGAGTTGTTGAAGTATTGCTGCTGAAGCATTGCAGTTCAAGTATTGGTGATGAAGGTGTTTCTGTTGAAGCTTTGATGTTGAAGCATTGCTGTTGAACTATTACTGTTGAGATGTTGCTGTTGAGTTGTTGATGTGGCAAAATGGTTGTAGAAAAATAGCTGTTGAACCGTTGAAGTATTGCTGTATGAATATTGCTGTTGAAGTATTGCTGTTTAAGCATTGCTGTTGAAGCATTGCAGTTGCCGTGTTGCTGTTGAGGTGTTGCTGTTGAGGCATTGCTGTTGAAGCATTGCTGTTGAAGCATTGCTGTTGAAACATTGCTGTTGAAACATTGCTGTTGGAGAATACCTGTTGAAGAGTTGTTGAAGTATTGCTGCTGAAGGTGTTGCAGTTCAAGTATTGGTGATGAAGGTGCTTCTGTTGAAGCTTTGATGTTGAAGCATTGCTGTTGAAGTATTGTTGTTGACGTATTGCTGTTGAGGTGTTGCTGTTGAGGCATTGCTGTTGAAGCATTGCTGTTGAAGTATTACTGTTGACGTATTGCTGTTGAGGTTTCGCTGTTGAGGCATTGCTGTTGAAGCATTGCTGTTGAAGCATTGCTGTTGAAGTATTGCTGTTGACGTATTGCTGTTGAGGTGTTGCTGTTGAGGCATTGCTGTTGAAGCATTGCTGTTGAAGCATTGCTGTTGAAGCATTGCTGTTGAAACATTGCTGTTGAAACATTGCTGTTGGAGAATACCTGTTGAAGAGTTGTTGAAGTATTGCTGCTGAAGGTGTTGCAGTTCAAGTATTGGTGATGAAGGTGCTTCTGTTGAAGCTTTGATGTTGAAGCATTGCTGTTGAAGTATTGTTGTTGACGTATTGCTGTTGAGGTGTTGCTGTTGAGGCATTGCTGTTGAAGCATTGCTGTTGAAGCATTGCTGTTGAAGCATTGCTGTTGAAGCATTGCTGTTGAAGCGTTTTTGAAGTTTTGCAGTTGAAGTATTGCTGTTGAAGAGTTTTTGAAGTTTTGCTGTTGAAGCATTACAGTTGAAACATTGCTGTTGGAGAATAACTGTTGAAGAGTTGTTGAAGTATTGCTGCTGAAGCATTGCAGTTCAAGTATTGGTGATGAAGGTGTTTCTGTTGAAGCTTTGATGTTGAAGCATTGCTGTTGAACTATTACTGTTGAGATGTTGCTGTTGAGTTGTTGATGTGGCAAAATGGTTGTAGAAAAATAGCTGTTGAACCGTTGAAGTATTGCTGTATGAATATTGCTGTTGAAGTATTGCTGTTTAAGCATTGCTGTTGAAGCATTGCAGTTGCCGTGTTGCTGTTGAGGTGTTGCCGTGGAAGAATTGTTGTAGAAAAATTGCTATTAAAGTCTTGCTACTGAAGCATTGCGGTTGAAACATTGCAGTTGAAGCATTGCTGTTGACATGTTTTTGAAGTGTTGCTGTTGAAGCATTGCAGTTGAACTATTGCTGTTGAAGTTGTTGCTGTTGAATGATTGCTGTTGAATTATTGCTGTTGAAGCATTGTTGTTGAAGCATTGTTGTTGACGTGTTGCTGTTGAGTTGTTGCCGTGGAAGAATTGTTGTCAAAGAATTACTGTTGAAGAGTTGTTGAAGTATTGCTGCTGAAGGTGTTGCAGTTCAAGTATTGGTGATGAAGGTGTTTCTGTTGAAGCTTTGCTGTTGATGCATTGCTGTTGAACTAATACTGTTCAGCTGTTGCTGTTGAAGTGTTGCTGTGGAAAAGTTGTTGCAGAAGAAAACATGTTGAAGGATTGTTGAAGTATTGCTGTTGAGGTGTTGCAGTTGAAGTATTTCTGTTGAAGAGTTTTTGAAGTTTTGCTGTTGAAGCATTACAGTTGAAGCATTGCTGTTGGAGAATACCTGTTGAAGAGTTGTTGAAGTATTGCTGCTGAAGGTGTTGCAGTTCAAGTATTGGTGATGAAGGTGTTTCTGTTGAAGCTTTGATGTTGAAGCATTGCTGTTGAAGTATTACTGTTGACGTATTGCTGTTGAGGTTTCGCTGTTGAGGCATTGCTGTTGAAGCATTGCTGTTGAAGCATTGCTGTTGAAGCATTGCTGTTGAAGCATTGCTGTTGAGGCATTGCTGTTGAAGCATTGCTGTTGAAGTATTGCTGTTGACGTATTGCTGTTGAGGTGTTGCTGTTGAGGCATTGCTGTTGAAGCATTGCTGTTGAAGCATTGCTGTTGAAGCATTGCTGTTGAAACATTGCTGTTGAAACATTGCTGTTGGAGAATACCTGTTGAAGAGTTGTTGAAGTATTGCTGCTGAAGGTGTTGCAGTTCAAGTATTGGTGATGAAGGTGCTTCTGTTGAAGCTTTGATGTTGAAGCATTGCTGTTGAAGTATTGTTGTTGACGTATTGCTGTTGAGGTGTTGCTGTTGAGGCATTGCTGTTGAAGCATTGCTGTTGAAGCATTGCTGTTGAAGCATTGCTGTTGAAGCATTGCTGTTGAAGCATTGCTGTTGAAGCGTTTTTGAAGTTTTGCAGTTGAAGTATTGCTGTTGAAGAGTTTTTGAAGTTTTGCTGTTGAAGCATTACAGTTGAAACATTGCTGTTGGAGAATAACTGTTGAAGAGTTGTTGAAGTATTGCTGCTGAAGGTGTTGCAGTTCAAGTATTGGTGATGAAGGTGTTTCTGTTGAAGCTTTGATGTTGAAGCATTGCTGTTGAACTATTACTGTTGAGATGTTGCTGTTGAGTTGTTGATGTGGCAAAATGGTTGTAGAAAAATAGCTGTTGAACCGTTGAAGTATTGCTGTATGAATATTGCTGTTGAAGTATTGCTGTTTAAGCATTGCTGTTGAAGCATTGCAGTTGCCGTGTTGCTGTTGAGGTGTTGCCGTGGAAGAATTGTTGTAGAAAAATTGCTATTAAAGTCTTGCTACTGAAGCATTGCGGTTGAAACATTGCAGTTGAAGCATTGCTGTTGACATGTTTTTGAAGTGTTGCTGTTGAAGCATTGCAGTTGAACTATTGCTGTTGAAGTTGTTGCTGTTGAATGATTGCTGTTGAATTATTGCTGTTGAAGCATTGTTGTTGAAGCATTGTTGTTGACGTGTTGCTGTTGAGTTGTTGCCGTGGAAGAATTGTTGTCAAAGAATTACTGTTGAAGAGTTGTTGAAGTATTGCTGCTGAAGGTGTTGCAGTTCAAGTATTGGTGATGAAGGTGTTTCTGTTGAAGCTTTGCTGTTGATGCATTGCTGTTGAACTAATACTGTTCAGCTGTTGCTGTTGAAGTGTTGCTGTGGAAAAGTTGTTGCAGAAGAAAACATGTTGAAGGATTGTTGAAGTATTGCTGTTGAGGTGTGGCAGTTGAAGTATTGCTGTTGAAGAGTTTTTGAAGTTTTGCTGTTGAAGCATTGCAGTTTAAATATTGCTGTTGGAGAATAACTGTTGAAGAGTTGTTGAAGTATTGCTGCTGAAGGTGTTGCAGTTGAACTATTGCTGTTGACGTATTGCTGTTGAAGTATTGCTTTTGAAGAATTGCTATTGAAGAATTGCTATTGAAGAGTTGTTGAAGTATTGCTTCTGAAGAATTGCAGTTGAAGTATTGGTGGGGAAAGTGTTTCTGTTGTAGCATAGCCGTTGAAGCATTGCTGGTGAACTATTACTGTTCAGGTGTTGCTGTTGAAGTGTTGCTGTGGAAACGTTGTTGTAGAAGAAAACCTGTTGAAGGATTGTTGAAGTATTGCTGTGGAAATATTGCTGTTGAAGCATTGCTGTTGGGGTGTTGCTGTTGAGCTTTTGCCATGAAATAATTGTTTTAGAAGAAGTACTGTTGAAGAGTTGTTGAAGTATTATTGCTGAAGCATTGTGGTTGAAGCATTGCTATTGAAGCATTGCTGTTGAAGAGTTTTTGAAGTTTTGCTGTTGAAGCATTGCAATTGAACTATTGCTGTTGAACTTGTTGCTGTTGATGCAATGCTCTTGAAGCATTGTTATTGAAGCATTGCACTTGAACTATTGCTGTTGAAGTATTGCTGTTGAAGTATTGCTATTGAATAAGTGCTGTCGAAAAAGTGCTGTTGAAGTACTGGTGTTGAATGTGTTTCTATTGAAGAATTGCTGCATATGTATTGCTGCTGAGATGTTGCTCCAGTAGCATTGCTGTTGAAGCATTGCTGTTGATGTATTGCTGTTGAGGTGTTGCTGTTGAAGCATTGCAGTTGGAGAATACCTGTTGAAGAGTTTTGAAGTATTGCTACTGAAGGTGTTGCAATTCAAGTATTGGTGATGAAAGTATTTCTGTTGAAGCTTTGCTGTTGAAGCATTGCTGTTGAGGTGTTGCTGTTGAGGTGTTGTTGTCGAGTTGTTGCCGTGAAAGAATTGTTGTCGAAGAATTACTGTTGAAGAGTTGTTGAAGTATTGCTGCTGAAGCATTGCTATTGAAGCATTGCTATTGAAGCATTGCTGTTGAAGAGTTTTTGAAGTTTTGCTGTTGAAGCATTGCAGTTGAACTATTGCTGTTGATGTTGTTGCTGTTGAAGCATTTTTGTTGAAGCATTGCTGTTGAAGCATTGTTATTGAAGTATTGCTGTTGGAGTATTGCTGTTGAGGTGTTGCTGTTGAAAGATTGCTGTTGAAGCATTGCGATTGAATTATTTCTGTTGAAGTATTGCTGTTGAAGAGTTTTTGAAGTTTAGCAGTTGATGCATTGCAGTTGAACTATTGCTGTTGAAGTTGTTGCTGTTGAAGCATTGCTCTTGAAGCACTGTTGTTGAAGCATTGCTATTGAACTATAGCTTTTGAAGTATTGCTGCTGAAGTATTGCTTTTGAAGAACGGCTGTCAAAAAATTGCTGTTGAAGTACGGGTGTTGAAGGTGTTTTCTTTGAAGGTTTGCTGTTGAAGCATTGCTGTTGAACTATTACTGTTCAGGTGTTGTTGTTGAAATGTTGCTTTGCAAAATTTGTTATAGAAGAAAACCGGTTGAAGGATTGTTGAAGTATTGCTGTGGAAATATTGCTGTTGAAGTATTGCTGTTTAAGCATTGCTGTTGAGGTGTTGCTGTTGAGTTGTTGGCGTGAAAGAATTGTTGTAGAAGAATTACTGTTTGAAGAGTTGTTGAACTTCAAAACCTCTTCACCGCTGAAGAAGCATTGCAGTTGAAGCATTGCTAGTGAAGCATTGCTGTTGAAGACTTTTTGATGTTTTGCTGTTTAAGCATTGCAGTTGAAGTATTGTTCTGGAAGCATTCCTGTTGAAGCATTGTTATAGAAGTATTGCTGTTGAAGTATTGTTGTAGAGGTGTTGCTGTTGAGGTGTTGCTGTTGAAGCATTGCTTTTGAAGCATTGCGATTGAAGTATTGCTGTTGAAGTATTGCTGTTCAAGAGTTTTTGAAGTTTTGCTGTTGAGGCATTGCTGTTGAACTTGTTGCTGTTGAAGCATTGCTCTTGAAGCATTGCTGTTGAAGCATTGCTATTGAACTATTGCTGTTGAAGTACTGCTGTTGAGGTGTTGCTGTTGAAGCACTGCTGTTGACGTGTTGCTGTTGAGTTGTTGCCGTGAAAGAATTGTTATAGAAGAATTACTGTTGAGGAGTTGTTGAAGTATTGCTGCTGAAGCATTGCGGTTGAAGCATTGCTCCTGAAGCATTACTGTTGAAGAGGTGTTGAAGTTTTGCTGTGTAAATATTGATGTTGAAGTATTGCTGTTGAAGTGTTGCTGTTGAGGTGTTTCTGTGGAAGAATTGTTGCAGAAGTATTGCTGTTAAAGAGTTGTTGAAGTTTTACTTCTGAAGCATTGCAGTTGAAGCATTGCTGTTGAACTATTGCTGTTAAAGCATTTCAGTTGAACTATTGCTGTTGAAGGTGTTGCTGTTGAAACATTGCTGCTTCAGCATTGTTGTTGAACTAGTGCTGCTAAAGAATTGCCGTTGAGCTGTTGCTGTGGAGGTGTTGAAGCATTGCTGTTGAAGCATTGGTTTTGAAGCATTGCTATTGAAGTATTGCTGTTGTGACATTGGTGTTGAACTATTGCTGTTGAGGTATTGCTATTGAAGTATTGCTGTTGAAGCATTGCTTTTGAAGTTGTTGCTGTTGACTGATTGCTGTTGAAGCATTGTTGTTCCAGCATTGCTGTTGAAGTATTTTTGTTGAAGTATTGCTGTTGAAGAATTGTTCTTGAACTATTGCTGTTGAAGAATTGCTGTTGAAGTACTGCTTGTGAAGAATTGCTGGCGACTAGTTACTATTGAAGAGTTGTTGAAGTATTGCTTCTGAAGCATTGCAGTTGAAGTATTGGTGGGGAAAGTGTTTCTGTTGTAGCTTAGCTATTGAAGCATTGCTGTTGAACTATTACTGTTCAGGTGTTGCTGTTGACGTGTTGCTGTGGAAAAGTTGTAGAAGAAAACCTGTTGAAGGGTTGTTGAAGTATTGCTGTGGAAATATTGCTGTTGAAGTATTGCTGTTTAAGCATTGCTGTTGAAGCATTGATGTTGAGGTGTTGCTGTTGAGTTGTTGCCGTGAAAGAATTGTTGTAGAAGAATTACTGTTGAAGAGTTGTTGAAGTATTGCTGCTGAAGCATTGCGGTTGAAGCATTGCTCCTGAAGCATTGCTGTTGAAGAGTTTTGCTGTTGAAGATTTGCAGTTGAACTATTGCTGTTGACATTGTTTCTGTTGAAGCATTGCTGTTGAAGCATTGTTGTTGAAAAATTGCTGCATAAGTATGGCTGTTGAGGTGTTGCTCCTGTAGCATTGCTGTTGAAGCATTGCTGTAGAGGTGTTGATGTTGAGGTGTTGCTGTGGAAGCATTGTTGTAGGAGAATTGCTGCTGAGGAGTTGAAGTTTTGCTGGTGAAACATTACGGTTGAAGTACTGCAGTTGAAATATTGCTGTTGAAGTTGTTGCTGTTGTACTATTGATGTTCATGTTGCTTTTGAAGCATTGCTGTTGAAGCATTGTTATTGAAGTATGGCTGTTGACGTATCGCTGCTGAGGTGTTGCTGTTGAAGCACTGCTGTTGAAGCATTACAATTGATGTATTCCTCTGGAAGTATTGCTGTTGAAGTATTGCTTTTGAAGAATTACTGTCGAAGAATCGCTGTTGATGAGTTGTTGAACTATTGCTGCTCAAGCATTGCATTTGAAGCATTGCTGTTGGAGAATACCTGTTGAAGAGTTGTTGAAGTATTGCTGCTGAAGGTGTTGCAGTTCAAGTATTGGTGATGAAGGTGTTTCTGTTGAAGCTTTGATGTTGAAGCATTGCTGTTGAAGTATTTCTGTTGACGTATTGCTGTTGAGGTGTTGCTGTTGAGATGTTGCTGTGGAACAATTGTAGAAAAATAGCTGTTGAACCGTTGTTGAAGTATTGCTGTGCGAATATTGCTGTTGATGTATTGCTGTTTAAGCATTGCTGTTGGAGAATACCTGTTGAAGAGTTTTTCAAGTATTGCTGCTGAAGGTGTTGCAGTTCAAGTATTGGTGAGGATGGTGTTTCTGTTGAAACTTTGCTGTTGAAGCATTGCTGTTGAACGATTACTGTTGAGGTGTTGCTGTTGAGGTGTTGCTATGGAACAATTGTTGTAGAAAAATAGCTGTTGAACCGTTGTTGAAGTATTGCTGTGCGAATATTGCTGTTGAAGTATTGCTGTTGAAGCATTGCTGTTTAAGCATTGCTGTTGAAGCATTGCTGTTGAACTATTGCTGTTGAAGTACTGCTGCTGAAGTATTGTTTTTGAAGAAGTGCTGTCGAAAAATTGCTGTTGAAGTACTGGTGTTGAAGATGTTTCTGTTGAAGCTTTGCTGTTGAAGCATTGTTGTTGAAGAATTGCTGCATAAGTATTTCTGTTGAGGTGTTGCCCCTGTAGCATTGCTGTTGAAGCATTGCTTTTGAGGTATTGCTGTTTCGGTGTTGCTGTGGAAGGATTGTTGCAGGAGAATTGCTGCCGAGGGTTGTCGAAGATTTGCTGCTGAAACATTACGGTTGAAGCATTGCAGTTGAAATATTGCTGTTGACGTTGTTGCTGTTGAATCATTGTCCTTGAAGCATTGTTGTTGAAGCATTGCTGTTGAAGCATTGTTATTGAAGTATTGCTGTTCAATTATTGCTGTTGAGTTGTTGCTGCTGAAGGATTGCTGTTGAAGCATTGCTTTTGAAGCATTGCGATTGAATTATTGCTGTTGAAGTATTGCTGTTGAAGCATGGCTGTTGACGTGTTGCTGTTGTAGTACTGATGTTGCTGTTGACGTATTGCTGTTGAAACATTGCAGTTGAACTATTGCTGTTGAAGGTGTTGCTGTTGAAGTATTGCTGTTGAATCATTGTTGTTGAAGTATGGCTGTTGACGTATCACTACTAAGGTGTTGCTTTTGAAGCACTGCTGTTGAAGCATTACTTTTGACGTATTGCTATGGAAGTATTACTGTTGAAGTATTGATTTTTAAGAATTGCTGTCGAAGAATTGCTGTTGATGAGTTGTTGAACTATTGCTGCTCAAGCATTGCTGTTTAAGCATTGCTGTTGAAGCATTGCTGTTGATGTGTTGCTGTTGAGGTGTTGCCGTGGAAGAATTGTTGTGGAAGAATTGCTGTTGAAGAGTTATTAATGTCTTGCTGCTAAAGCATTGCGGTTCAAGCATTGCAGTTGAAGCATTGCTGTTGAAGCATTGCTGTTGACGTGTTTTTGAAGTATTGCTGTTGAAGCATTGCAGTTAAACTATTGCTGTTGAAGTTGTTGCTGTTGAATGATTGCTGTTGAAGGATTTTTGTTGAAGCATTGCTGTTCAGCTGTTGCTGTTGAAGTGCTGCTGTGGAAAGATTGTTGTCGAAGAAAACCTGTTGAAGGGTTGTTGAAGTATTGCTGTGGAAATATTGCTGTTGAAGTATTGCTGATTAAGCATTGCATTGCTGTGGAGGTGTTGCTGTTGAGTTGTTACCATGCAAGAATTGTTGTAGAAGAATTACTGTTGAAGAGTTTTTGAAGTTTTGCTGTTGAAGTGTTGCAGTTGAAGTGTTGCTGTTGTAGTACTGATGTTGATGTTGCTTTTGAAGCATTGCTGTTGAAGCATTGCTGTGGAGGTGTTGCTGTTGAGTTGTTACCGTGCAAGAATTGTTGTAGAAGAATTACTGTTGAAGAGTTTTTGAAGTTTTGCTGTTGAAGTGTTGCGGTTGAAGTGTTGCTGTTGTAGTACTGATGTTGATGTTGCTTTTGAAGCATTGCTGTTGAAGCGTTGTTATTGAAGTATTGCTGTTGACGTATTGCTGTTGAAGCATTGCCGTTGAACTATTGCTGTTGAAGGTGTTGCTGTGGAAGCATTACTGTTGAATAATTGTTGTTGAAGTATGGCTGTTGACGTATCGCTCTTGAGATGTTGCTGTTAAAGCGCTGATGTTGAAAAACTACTTTTGACGTATTGCTATGGAAGTATTTCTGTTGAAGTATTGCGTTTGAAGAAATGCTGTCAAAGAATTGCTGTTGAAGAGTTGTTGAATCATTGCTGCTAAAGCTTTGCAGTTTAAGCATTGCAGTCGAAGAATAGCTGTTGAAGAGTTTTTGAAGTATTGCTGCTGAAGCATTGCAGTTCAAGTATTGGTGATGAAGGTGTTTCTGTTGAAGCTTTGCTGTTGAAGCATTGCTGTTGAACTATTCTTTTCAGGTGTTGCTATTGAGGTGTTGCTGTGGAAAAATTGTAGAAAAATAGCTTTTGAACCGTTGTTGAAGTATTGATGTGTGAATATTACTGTTGAAGTATTGCTGTTTATGCATTGCTGTTTATGCATTGCTGTTGACGTGTTGCTGTTGAGGTGTTGCCGGGAAGAATTGTTGTAGAAGAATTGCTGTTGAAGAGTTATTAAAGTCTTGCTGCTGAAGCATTGCAGTTGAAGTATTGGTGTTGAAAGTGTTTCTGTTGTACCTTAGCTGTTGAGGCATTGAACATAAGAACATAAGAACTAGAAGCAGAAGTAGACCGTCCGGCCCTTCGAGTCTGCTCCGCCATTCTATAAGATCATGGCTGATCTATTTGTGGTCTCAGAACCACTTACCCGCATTCTCGCCATATCCCGTAATTCCTTTATTTTTCAAAAAAACATCTACCCTATCTTTAAATATATTCAATGAAGTAGCGTCTACCACTCCTTTCGGTAGGGAATTCCATACTTTAACCACCCTCTGAGTGAAGAAGTTCCTCCTTGATTCAGTCCTAAATCTGCCCCCCCTAATCTTGAGGCTGTGCCCTCTTGTCCTACTTTCACCTACCAGTGGAAACATCCTTTCTACTTCTATCGTATCCATTCCCTTCAAAATGTTATATGTTTCTATTAGATCCCCCCTCAACCTTCTGAATTTCAGTAAATATAATCCCAATCTACTCAGCCTCTCCTCATACGATAACCCCCTCAACTCCGGAATCAGCCTAGTGAACCTCCTCTGCACCCCCTCTAGTGCTAACACATCCTTTCTCAGGTGTGGAGACCAAAACTGCACACAGTACTCCAGGTGTGGCCTCACCAGCACCTTGTACAACTGCAACATTACCTCTCTGCTTTTAAACTCAATCCCCTTCGTAATGAAGGACAAAATTCCATTTGCCTTCCTAATTACTTGTTGCACCTGCAGACCAACCTTCTGTGACTCATGCACAAGTACACCCAGGTCCCTCTGCATAGCAGCATGCTGCAGCTTTTTACCATTTAAGTAATAATCCGTTCTATTGTTACTCCGACCAAAATGCACAACTTCACACTTATTGACATTATACTCCATCTGCCAGACCTTTGCCCACTCACTCAATGTGTCAATGGTCCTCTGTAAGGTTTTACAGTCCTCAGTACACTTTGCTCTGCCACACACCTTTGTGTCATCTGCAAACTTGGATACCCTATATGTAGTTCCCAACTCCAAATCGTCTATATAAATTGTTAATAATTGTGGTCCCAACACTGATCCCTGAGGCACACCACTTGTCACTGATTGCCAGCCAGAATAGCACTCATTTAGTCCCACTCTTTGTTTCCTGTTAGACAACCAATCCTCTATCCATGCTAGTACCATGCATCCCTTAACACCATGCATCCTTATCTTAAGCAGTAGCCTCTTGTGCGGTACCTTGTCAAAGGCCTTTTGGAAATCTAGGTACACCACATCCACTGGGTCCCCTTTGTCTACCTTGCTCGAAATGTCTTCATAGAATTCCAAGAGATTCGTCAAGCATGACCTGCCCTTCATGAATCCATGCTGCGTCCGTTCAATGGGACAATTTCTATCGAGGTGCCCCCCTATCTCTTTCTTGATAATAGACTCAAGCATCTTCCCCATGACAGAGGTTAAGCTAACCGGTCTATAATTCCCCATCTTTTGTCTACTTCCCTTTTTAAACAATGGCGTCACATTTGCTGTTTTCCAATCCTCTGGGACTGCCCCAGTGTTCAGCGAATTTGGAAAATTACCGCCAGTGCATCTACTATTACTCCAGCCATCTCTTTCAGTACCCTGGGATGCATTCCATTGGGTCCAGGAGACTTATCGATCCTGAGCTCCATTAGCTTGCCCAACACTTGCTCTGTTCAGGTGACCCTCTTATTGACTGACCTCATTAACACTACGCCCTGTATGCTTCATCACATGTGTTGCGCGTTTTACTGGAGTGTATTAACACGCCTCCGTTTAAAGGCCGTGTGCTTAACACTGCTATGGCTCTGTGTATGTAATTATGCTCAGGAGTCGCCAGGTGCCGTATTTAGACACCTCACAAGTATATCAAGGTCAGGTTCAAAGTAATAAATCTGTACACCGATTAGTAAGTCCAAACGATTGATATTTATTATGACAAATATAATAAATACACATGCATACGCTAAAGAAACTAACTTACTTCTAATACTAAACAACTAAAATACTTATCTAGACAGGAACAGGCAAGGTCAGGGAGCAAGGCCTTCGTCCCGTTCTTGGTCTGCAACTCTCAGGTATTTAAAGTTGTCAGGGTCTAGCAAAGTCTGGATCACGTAGCGATCGTTGTGGTGGCACTTACAGTTTGATGGCTGATGGCTGAACGGCTGGTGATGGAACTGGAGTCAGGATGCGATGTATCAGCAAAGCGAAGGCGGAGCGATGAAAACAGCAGAGAGCCGGAGCCAAAAACAGACTGAACCATGTGCGGGGTCCACTTTTATAGGTCCCCCAAAGTCCGTGCCCCTTCGGGGCGGTCTTTTACCTGCCATGTATCGATTGGGCCTTTTCCCAATCGATATCTTCCAAACCCCCCAATCTGAGGGTCGCTTCTCGATGGGTGGGGCGGTACCTATGGTTCTTTGTGTTGGATACTATGGTGCCGTTCTGTGTGGGCGTCTACTCAAAAGTATCCATTCATACTTAAATGTTTCTATTGTGTGGGGTCTGGATCTGGATCACCTCATTACTATGTAGATCTTGTTGCCATTTACACCTTTGGCTGACACTCTGCACCTGGCCACAAACTGGTTTCTGTATGTGCAGAATGCTAATTAGTCTTCTGCAAACTGCTTGTCCTTGCTAAGACTGTTTTCTCCCTGCAGCCTTAGCAGTTCTTCATTTTGTAGCCCAGTGTCCATCTTAGGTGGCTACACATGCCAATGCATATGTAGTTGTATTGTGTACCTTGTGTTGCCCTATTATGTATTTTGTTGTATTTTCTTGAATTTTGTTTAATTCCCTTTTCTTCCCATGTACTGAATGCTCTGCTGAGCTTCTTGCAGAAAAATACTTTTCACTGAAGAAAATCTGTTGAAGGGTTGTTGAAGTATTGAAGTGGAAGTATTGCTATTGAAGTATTGCAATTTAAGCATTGCTGTTGATGCATTGCTGTTGATGCATTGCTGTTGAGGTGTTGCTGTCGAGTTGTTGCCGTGGAAGAATTGTTGTAGAAGAATTACAGTTGAAGAGTTGTTGAAGTATTGCTGTTGAAGCATTGCGGTTGAAGCATTGCTATTGAAGCATTGCTGTTGAAGGGTTTTTGAGGTTTTGCTGTTGCAACATTGCAGTTGAACTATTTCTGATGAAGTTATTGCTGTTGAAGCATTGCTCTTGAGGTATTGTCGTTGAAGTATTGTTGTTGAAGTATTGTTGTTGAAGCATTGCTGTTGAAGCATTGTTATTGAAGCATTGCTGTTGAAGTATTGCTGTTGAAGTATTGCTGTTGAGGTGTTGCTGTTGATGCATTGCTGTTGAAGCATTGCTTTTGAAGCATTGCGATTGAAATATTGATGCTGAAGAATTGATATTGAAGCATTGCTGTTGAGGTTTTGCTGTTGAGGTGTTGCTGTTGTAGCGTTGCTGTCAAAATATTTCTGTTGCTGTGGAAGAATTGTAGAAGAATTACAGTTGAAGAGTTGTTGAAGTATTGCTGCTGAAGCATTGCGGTTGAAGCATTGCTATTGAAGCAATGCTGTTGAAGGGTTTTTGAAGTTTTGCTGTTGCAGCATTGCAGTTGAACTATTTCTGTTGAAGTTGTTGCTGTTGAAGCATTGCTTTGAAGTATTGTTGAAACATTGCTGTTGAAGCATTCTTATTGAAGCATTGCGATTGAAATATTGCTGTTGAAGTTTTGCTGCTGAAGTATTGCTGTTCAAGTATTGCTGTTCAAGTACAGCTGTTGAAGTATTGCTGTTGAAGCATTGCTGTTAACGTATTGCTGTTCAAGTATTGCTGTAGAAGCATTGTTGTTGAACTATTACTGTTGAAGTATAGCTGTTGAAATATTGCTGTTCCTGCATTGCTGTTGAAGCATTGCTTTTGAAGCATTGCTATTGACGTTTTACTGTTGAGGTATTGCTGTTGAAGTATTACTGTTCGACTGTTGGTGTTGAAGGATTGATATTGAGGTGTTACTGTTGACGTATTGCTGCTGAAGCATTGCTGTTGAAGTATTGGTGTTGAAGCAATGCTGTTGAAGCATTGCATTTCAAATATTACTGTTTACGTATTGCTGTAGATGCATTGCTGTTGAAATATTGCTTTTGAGGCACTGCTGTTGAAGCATGTGTGTTGATGTCTTGCTGCTGAGGCATTATTGTTGAGGTATTGCTGTTGAAGTATTGATGCAGAAGCTTTGCTGTTGAGGTGTTGCTATTGAAGCATTGCTGTTGACGCATTGCCGTTGAAGTCTTGATTTTGAAGTATTGCTGTTGAAGCATTACTGTTGAAGTCTTGCTTTTGAAGTATTGCTGTTGAAGCATTACTGTTGAAGGGTTGTTGAAATATTGCATGGAAATATTGATGCTGAAGTATTGCAATTGAAGCATTGCTGTTGAAGCATTGCAGTTGAGGTGTTGCTGTTGTAGCGTTGCTGTCAAACTATTTCTGTTGCTGTTGACGAATTGTTGGAGAAGAATTGTTGCAGAGTTGTTGAAGTATTGCGGTTGAAGTGTTGTTGTTGAAGCATTCCTGTTGAACGGTTGGCGAAGCATTACAATGAAGCATTGCTGTTGAGGTGCTGCTTTTGTAGCATTGATGTCAAAGTACTTCTGTTGAAGTATTGCTGTGGAAGAATTGTAGAAGAATTTCTGTTGAAGAGTTGTTGAAGTATTGCTTCTGAAGCATTGCGGTTGAAGCATTGCAGGTTAAATGTTGCTGCGGAAGGTGTTGCTGTCGCAGGATTGATGTTTAAGGATTTCTGTTGATGCATTGCTATTGAAGCATTGTTGATGAAGCATTGCTATTGTGGTGTTGCTATTGTGGTGTTGCTGTTGAGTTGTTACTGTTGTAGCATTGGTGTCGAAATATTTCTGTTGAAGTGTTGCTGTGGAAGAATTGTAGTTGAACTATTGCTGTTGAAGGTGTTGCTGTTGAAGCATTACTGTTGAAGCACTGTTGTCAAAGTATTGCTGTTGAGGTGTTGCTGTTGAAGCATTTTCTGAAGCATTGCTATTGAAGTATTGCTGTAGAAGCATTGCTGTTGAAGTCTTACTGTTGAACTATTGCTATTGTGGTGTTGCTGTTGAGTTGTTACTGTTGTAGCATTGGTGTCGAAATATTTCTGTTGAAGTGTTGCTGTGGAAGAATTGTAGTTGAACTATTGCTGTTGAAGGTGTTGCTGTTGAAGCATTACTGTTGAAGCACTGTTGTCAAAGTATTGCTGTTGAGGTGTTGCTGTTGAAGCATTTTCTGAAGCATTGCTATTGAAGTATTGCTGTAGAAGCATTGCTGTTGAAGTCTTACTGTTGAACTATTGCTGTTGAAGATTTTCTGTTGAAATATTGCTGTTGAAACATTGCTGTTCAGGTGTTGCTGTTGGAGCATTGCTGTTGAAGTATAACTATCGAAGGAGTGCTCGTAAAGCTTTACTGTTGAGTTATTGTTGTTGAAGTATTAATGCGGACACTTTGCTGTTGAGGCGTTGCTGTTGAAGCACTGCTCTTGAAGCGTTTTTTTTAAGAGCTGCTGTTGAAGTATTGCTGTTGATGAATTGTTGAAGTACTGCTGAGGAAATATGGCTGCTGAGGTATTTTTGCAGAATTGCAGTTGAATTATTGCTGTTAAATGTGCTGCTGTTGAAGCATTGCTGTTGAGGGATTGTTGTTGAGATATTGCTGTTGACGTTTTGCTGTTGAGGTGTTGCTGTGGAAGCATTGCTGTTGAAGCATTGCTTTTGAAGCATTGCTATTGTTTTATTGCTTTTGAAGCATTGCAGTTAAACTATTGCTGTTGAAGTTGTTGCTGTTGAATGATCGCTGTTGAAGCATTGTTGTTGAAGCATTGCTGTTCAGGTGTTGCTATTGAAGTGCCTCTGTGGAAAGATTGTTGTAGAAGGAAACCTGTTGAAGGGTTGTTGAAGTATTGCTGTTGAAGCATTGCTGTTGAAGGGTTTTTGAAGTTTTGCTGTTGCAGCATTGCAGTTGAACTATTGCTGATGAAGAATTGCTGTTGAAGCATTGCAGTTTAACTATTGCTGATGAAGAATTGCTGTTGAAGTATTGCTGTTGATGTATTGCTGTTGAGGTGTTGCTGTGGAAATATTGATGCTGAAGAATTGCTATTGAAACATTGCTGTTGAAGCATTGCTGTTGAGGTGTTTGCTGTTGAGGTGTTGCTGTTGTAGCATTGCTGTCAAAATATTTCTGTTGTTGTGGAAGAATTGTTGGAGAAGAATTGTTGTTGCAGAGTTTTTGAAGTATTGCCGTATAAGATTTTTTTTGAAGCATCGCTGTTGAAGCATTGCAAATGAACTACTGCTGTAATAAGGTGGTGCTGTTGCAGCATTGCTGTTGAAGCATTGTTGATCAAAATAGTGCTGTTAAACTATTGTTGTTGAGTTCTTGCTGTTGAAGCATTTCTGTTGAAGCATTGCTGTTGACGTATTGCTGTAGAAGCATTGCTGTTAAAGTATTACTGTTGAAGTATTGCTGTGGAAGATTTCCTGTTGAAACATTGCTGTTGATGTGTTGCTGTTGGAGCATTGCTGTTGTGGTTTAACTGTTGATGTATTGCTGTTAAAGCATTACTTTTGAGGTAGTGCTGTTGACGTATTGATGCTGAAGTGTTGCTGTTGAAGGGTTGTTGAAGTATTGCTGTGGAAATTATGCTGCTGAGGTATTGCTGTTGAAGCATTGCTTTTGAGGTGTTGATGCTGGGGTGTTGCTTTTGGAGCATTGCTGTCGAAGTATTTCTGTTGAAGGTTGGAGTGGAAGAATTGTTGTCGAAGAATTGCTGTTGAAGAGTAGTTGAAGTATTGATGCTGAAGAATTGCGATTGAAGCATTGCTGTTGAAGCATTGTTGTTGAAGAGTTTTTGAAGTATTGTTGTTGAAGCATTGCTGTTGAATTAATGCTGTTGAAGGTGTTGCTTTTGAATCATTGCTGTTGAAGCATTGTTGCTGAAGTATTGCTGTTGAAGCATTGTTGCTGAAGTATTGCTGTTGAAGCATTGTTGTTGAAGTATTGCTGTTGATGTGTTGCAGTTGAAGCATTGCTGTTGAAGCATTGCTTTAGAAGCACTGCTATTGAAGGATTGCTGTTGAAGTATTGCTGTTGAAGCATTACCCTTGAGGTGCTGCTGTTGAAGTATTGTTGGAGAAGAATTGCTGTTGAAGAATTGCTGCTGAGGTGATGCTGTTGAAGCATTGCTGTTGAAGCATTGCTATTGATGTATTGCTTTTGAAGTCTATCTGTTGAATCACTGCTTTTGGAGTATTGCTGTTGAAGGGTTGTCATTGAAGCATTCCTGTTGAACGGTTGGTGAAGCATTGTTTTGAAGCATTGCTGTTGAGGTGTTGCTGTTGTGGCATTGATGTCAAAGTACTTCTGTTGAAGTATTGCTGTGGAAGAATTGTAGAAGAATTGCTGTTGAAGAGTTGTTGAAGTATTGCTGCTGAAGCATTGCAGTTGATGTACTGCTGTGGAAATATTGCTGCTGTAGAATTGCTGTTGAAGCATTGCTGTTGAAGCATTGCTGTTGTGGTGTTTCTATTGAGTTGTTGCTGTTGTAGCATTGGTGTCGAAATATTTCTGTTGAAGTGTTGCTGTGGAAGAATTGTAGTTGAACTATTGCGGTTGAAGGTGTTGCTGTTGAAGCAATACTGTTGAAGCATTGTTGTTGAAGTATTGCTGTTGAGGTGTTGCTGTTGTAGCATTGGTGTCGAAATATTACTGCTGAAGAATTGCTGTAGACGATTTGCTGTTTAAGTATTGCTGTTAACGCATTACTGTTGAGGTATTGCTGTTGAAGTGTTAATGCTGAAGCGTTGCTGTTGAGGTGTTGCTATTAAAGCATTACTGCTGAAGCATTGCTGTGGAAGTGTTGGTGTTGAATTATTGCTGTTGAATTATTACTGTTGAAGTGCTGTATTAGGTGTTGCTGTTGAAGCATTGCTGTTGAAGCACTGTTGTTGAGGTATTGCTATTGAAGTGTTGCCATTGAGGAATTGCTGTAGAAGCATTGCTGTTGAAGTCTTACTGTTGATGTATTGCTGTCGAGGATTTGCTGTTGAAATATTGCTGTTGAAACATTGCTGTTGAGGTGTTGCTGTTGGAGCATTGCTGTTGAAGCATAACTGTTGAAGGAGTAGTCTTAAAGCTTTACTGTTGAGGTATTGCTCTTGAAGTATTAACGCAGACGCTTTGCTGTTGAGGCGTTGCTGCTGAAGCATTGTTGTTGAAGAGTTGTTTTTGAAGAGTTGCTGTTGAAGTTTTGCTGTTGAAGCATTACTGTTGATGGGTTGTTGAAGTACTGAGGAAATATGGCTGCTGAGGTATTGCTGTTGCAGCATTGCTGTTGAATTATTGCTGTTGAATGTGCTGCTGTTGAAGCATTGCTGTTGATGCATTGTTGTTGAGGTATTGCTGTTGAGGTTTTGCTGTTGATGTGTCGCTGTGGAAGCATTTCGGCTGAAACATTGCTGTTGAAGTATTGCTGTTGAAGCATTGCTGTTGAAGCATAACTATTGAAGTATTGCTGTTAAAGCATTACTGTTGAGGTGTTGTTGTAGCATTGGTGTCGAAATATTTCTGTTGAAGTGTTGCTGTGGAAGAATTATAGTTGAACTAATGCGGTTGAAGGTGTTGCTGTTGAAGCATTACTGTTGAAGCATTGTTGTTGAAGTATTGCTGTTGAAACATTGCATTTGAGGTGTTGCTGTTGGAGCATTGCTTTTGAAGCATAACTGTTTAAGTATTGCTGTTAACGCATTACTGTTGAGGTATTGCTGTTGAAGTGTTAATGCTGAAGCGTTGCGATCTAGGTGTTGCTATTGAAGCATTACTGCTGAAGCATTGCTGTGGAAATGATGCTGTTGAATTATTGCTGTTGAATAATTACTGTTGAAGTGTTGTTGAAGTACTGCTGAGGAAATATTGCTGCTGAGGTATTGCAGTTGAAGGGTTGCAGTTGAACTATTGCTGTATTAGGTGTTGCTGTTGAAGCATTGCTGTTGAAGTCTTACTGTTGATGTTTTGCTGTCGAAGATTTGCTGTTGAAATATTGCTGTTGAAACATTGCTGTTGAAGTATTGCTGTTGAAGCATAACTGTCGAAGTGTTCCTGTTGAAGCATTACTGTTGAGGTGTTGCTGTTGAAGCATTGATGTTGAAGCGTTGCTGTTGAGTCATTACTGTTGATGGGTTGTTGAAGTACTGCTGAGGACATATTGTTGCTGAGGTATTGCAGTTGAAGGATTTCAGTTGAACTATTGCTGTTGAAGGTGTTGCTGTTGAAGCACTGTTGTTGAGGTATTGCTGTTGAGCATTGCTGTTGAGCGTTGCTGTTGAAGCATTGCTGTTGAAGTATTACTGTTCAATGGTTGTTGAAGTATTACTGCGGAAATATTGCTGCTCTGGTATTGCTGTTGATTCATTGCTGTTGAGGTTTTGCTGCTGAGGTGTTGCTGTTGTAGCATTGCTGTCGAAGTATTTCTGTTGAGGTATTGCTGTGGAAGAATTGTTGTAGAAGAATTGCTGTTGAAAATATGTTGAAGTATTGCTGCTGAATCATTAGGATTGAAGTATTACAGTTGAGGCATTGCAGTTGAACTGTGGCTGTTGAAGACGTTGCTTTTGAATAATTGCTGTTGAAGCATTGTTGTTGAAGTGTTGCTGTTGAAGTATTGCTGTTGAGGTGTTAGTGTTGAAGCATTGCTGTTGAAGCATTGCTTTTGAAGCATTGCGATTGAAGTATTGCTGTTGAAGCATTGCTGTTGAGGTGTTGCTGTTGCGTTGCTGCTGTCGTAGCAGTGGTATCGAAATATTTATGTTGATGTGTTGCTGTGGAAGCATTACTGTTGAAGCATTGCTTTTGAAGCATTGCGATTGAAGTATTGTTGTTGAAGTATTGCTGTTGAAGTATTGCTTCTGAGGTGTTGCGGTTGAATGATTTCTGCTCAAGCATTGCTGTTGAAGCATTGCTGTTGAAGTATTACTGTTCAAGAATTGCTACAGACGATTTGCTGTTGAAACATTGCTCTTGAGGTGTCGCAGTTGGAGAATTGCTGTTGAAGCATAACTGTTGAAATATTGCTGTTATAGCATTACTATTGAGGTATTGCTGTTGAAGTATTAATGCTGGTGTTGCTGTTGAAGTGTTGCTGTGGAAGAATTGCTGTTGAAGTGTTGCTCCTGAAGTATTGCTGTTGGATCATTACTGTTGAAGGGTTGTTGAAGTACTGCTGAGGTATTGCAGTTGAAGGATTGCAGTTGAACTATTGCTGTTGAAGGTGTAGCTGTAGACTGTGTTGCTGTTGAAGCATTGCTGTTGAAGCATTGCTGGTGAAGTGTTGCTGTAGAAACATTGCTGTTGAAGTCTTACTGTCGAAGTATTGCTGCAGAAGATTTGCTGTTGAAATATTGCTGTTGAAACATTGCTGTTGAGGTATTGCTGTTGGAGCATTGCTGTTGAAGCATTACTGTTGGAGTATTGCTGTTGAAGCATTACTGTTGAGGTATTGTTGTTGAAGTATTGATGCTGAAGTATTGCTGTTGAGGTGTTAGTGTTGAAGCATTGCTGTTGAAGCATTTCTGTTGAAGCAATGCTTTTGATGTATTGATATTGAAGTATTGCTGTTGAAGTATTGCTGTTGAAGTATTGCTTTTGAAGAATTGCTGTTGAAGAATTGCTGGTGAAGGGTTGTTGATGTCTTGGTGCCCAAGCATTGCAGTTGAAGCATTGCTGCAGAAGAATTGCTGTTAGTGAGTTTTCCAGGTATTTCTGCTGAAGCATTGCAGTTGAAGAATTGGTTTTGAAGGTGTTTCTGTTGCAGCTTTGCTGTTGAATCAGTTTTGTCGAACTATTACTGTTGAGGTGTTGCTGTGAAAAATTGTTGTCGAAGAATTGCTGTTGATGGGTTGTTGATATATTGCTTTGGAAATATTGCTGTTGAAGTATTGCTGTTGAAGCATTGCTGTTGAGGTCTTGCTGTTGAGGTGTTGCTGTGGAGGAATTGTGGAAGAATTGCTGTTGAAGAGTTGCTGAGATATTGTTGTTGAAGAATTGCTGCTGAAGCATTGCAGTTGAAGTCTTGGTGTTGAAGGTGCTTCTGTTGAAGCTTTGCAGTTGAAGCATTGCTGTTGAGGTGTTCGTTCTGTAGCATGGCAGTTGAAGTATTGCTGTTAAAGTTATTTCTGTTGTAGCTTCGCTGTTGAAGCATTGCTGTTGAAATATTACTGTTGAGGTGTTGCTGTTGAGGAGATGCTGTGGAAAATTGTAGAAGAATTGATGTTCAAGGGTTGTTGAAGTATTGCTGTTTAAGCATTGCTGTTGAAGCATTGCTGTTGAGGTGTTGCTGTTGTGGTGCTGATGTGGAAGCATTGCTGTTGAAACATTGCTTTTGACGTATTGCTTTTGAAGTATTGCTGTTGAAGTAATTGCTTTTGAAAAATTGCTGTTGAAGAATTGCTGTTGTAGAATTGTAGAAGTATTGCTGCTGAAGCATTGCAGTTGAAGCATTGCTGATGAAGAATTGCTGTTAAGGTCTTGCTGTTGATGTGTTTCTGCTGTAGCATTGCAGTTCAAGTATTGCTGTTGAAGGTGTTTCTGTTGTAGCTTCGCTGTTGAAGCATTGCTGTTGAACGACTACTGTTGAGCTGTTGCTGTTGATGTGTTGCTGTGGAAAAATTATTGTAGAAGATTTGCTATTGAATGGTTGTTGAAGTATTGCTGTGGAAATATTGCTGTTGAAGTATTACTGTTTAAGTATTGTTGTTGAAGCATTGCTGTTAAGGTCTTGCTGTTGAGGTGTTGCTGTGGAGGAATTGTGGAAGAATTTCTATTGAAGAGTTGTTGAAGTATTGCTGCTGAAGAATTGCGGTTGAAGCATTGCAGTTGAACGTTTGCTGTTGACGTTGTTGCTGTTGAAGCATTGCTGTTGAAGAATTGTTATTGAAGCACTGCTCTTGAGTTAGATCTTCCAAAATTCATCACCTCGCATATGCCTGGATTGAACTCCATCTGCCATTTCTCTGCCCAACTCTCCAATCTTTCTATAGTTTGCTGTATTCTCTGACAGTCCTCCTCGCTATCTGCAACTCCACCAATCTTAGTATCATCTGAAAACTTGCTAATCAGACCACCTATACCTTCTTCCAGATCATTTATGTATCTCACAAACAATAGTGGTCGGAGCACAGATCCCTGTGGAACACCACTAGTCACCTTTCTCCATTTTGAGACACTTCCTTCCACCACTACTTTCTGTCTCCTGTTGCACAGCAAGTTATTTTTCCATCTAGCTAGTACACCCTGAACCCCATACAACTTGATTTTTTCCATCAACGTGCCATGGGAAACTTTATCAAACACCTTACTGAAGTCCATGTATATGACATCTACAGCCCTTCCCTCATCAATTAACATTGTCGCTTCCTCAAAGAATTCTATTAGGTTTGTAAGACATGACCTTCCCTGCACAAAACCATGCTGCCCCCTATCACTGATAAGTCTATTTTCTACAAATATGAATAGATCCTATCCCTCAGTATCTTCTCCAACAGATTGCCTACCACTGACATCAAGCTCACAGGTCTATAATTCCCTGGATCATCCCTGCTACTCTTCTTAAACAAAGGGACAACATTCGCAATTCTCCAGTCCTCCGGGACCTCACCCGTGCTCAAGGATGCTGCAAAGATATCTGTTAAGGCCCCAGCTATTTCGTCCCTCGCTTCCCTCAGCAACCTGGGATAGATCCCACCCGGACCTGGGGACCTGTCCACTTTAATGCCGTTTAGAATACCCAAAACCTCCCCCTTCCTTATTCCGACTTGACCTAGAGTATTTAAACATCCATCCCCAGCCTCAACATCCGTCATGTCCCTCTCCTTGGTGAATACCGATGCAAAGTACTCATTAAGAATCTCACCCATTTCCTCTGACTCCACGCATAAATTCCCTCTTTTGTCTTTGAGTGGGCCAATCCTTTCTCTACTTACCCTCTCGCTCCTTATATACGAATAAAAGGCTTTGGGATTTTCCTTAACCCTGTTAGCCAAAGGTATTTCATGACCCCTTTTAGCCCTCTTTATTGCGCGTTTGAGATTTGTCCTACTTTCCTGATATTCCTCCAAAGCTTCATCAGTTTTAAGTTGCCTAGCTCTTATGTATGCTTCCTTTTTCATCTTAGCTAGTCTCACAATTCCACCCGTCATCCATGGTTCCCTAATCTTGCCATTTCTATTCCTCATTTTCACAGGAACATGTCTGTCCTGCACTCTAATCAAATTTTCCTTAAAAGACTCCCACATTTCAAATGTGGATTTACCCTTAAATAGCTGCTCCCAATCCACATTCCATAGCTCCTGCCGAATTTTGTTATACTTGACCTTTCCACAATTTAGCATTCTTCCTTTAGGACCACTCTCGTCCTTGTCCATGAGTATTCTAAAACTTACGGAATTGTGATCGCTATTCCCAAAGTAATCACTGTCTGAAACTTCAACCACCTGGCCGGGATCATTCCCCAATACCAGGTCCAGTATGGCCCCTTCCCGAGTTGGACTATTTACATACTGCTCTAAAAAAACTCTCCTGGATGCTCCTTACTAATTTTGGTCCATCTACGCCTCCAACACTACACGAATCCCATTCAATGTTGGGGAAGTTAAAATCTCCCATCACGACCACCCTATTGCTCTTACGTTTTTCCATAATCTGTCTACATATTTGTACCTCTACTTCACGCTCGCTTTTGGGAGGCCTGTAGTAAAGTCCCAACAATGTTACTGCACCCTTCCTATTTCTTAGCTCCACCCATATTGCCTCAGTGCTCGAATCCTCCATAGTGTCCTCCTTAATCGCAGCTGTGATATCATCTCTGACCAATAATGCAACTCCTCCACCCCTTTTACCTCCCTCTCTATTCCTCCTGAAGCATCTATACCCTGGAATATTTAGTTGCCAGTGTTGCCCTTCCCTCAACCAAGTCTCAGTAATACCAATAGCATCATCTGCCTTACCTGCTGCACTTCTCGCATTAAAACAAATACACCTCAGACCACCTGTCCCTTTGCGTTCATCATCTCTTCTCTGTCTACACTTCCCTTTAGTCACATTGAGTTTATTATATAGTACCTTACTGGCTTTAGTTGCTGCCTTTTTACTGACCTCTAACTTCCTAATCTGGTTCCAATCCCCCTGCCACATTAGTTGAAAACCTCCCCAACAGTGTTAGTAAAAACTGTTGAGTATTGCTGTTAAAGCATTACTGTTGAGTATTGATGTTAAAGCATTACTGTTGAGGTATTACTGTTGAGGTATTGCTGTTAAAATATTACTGTTGAGGTATTGCTGTTGAGGTATTGCTGTTAAAGCATTACTGTTGAGGTATTGCTGTTAAAGCATTACTGTTGAGGTATTGCTGTTGAGGTACTGCTGTTAAAGCATTACTGTTGAGGTATTGCTGTTGAGGTATTGCTGTTAAAGCATTACTGTTGAGGTATTGCTGTTAAAGCATTACTGTTGAGGTATTGCTGTTAAAGCATTACTGTTGAGGTATTGCTGTTAAAGCATTACTGTTGAGGTATTGCTGTTAAAGCATTACTGTTGAGGTATTGCTGTTAAAGCATTACTGTTGCGGTATTGCTGTTAAAGCATTACTGTTGAGGTATTGCTGTTAAAGCATTACTGTTGAGGTATTGCTGTTAAAGCATTACTGTTGAGGTATTGCTGTTAAAGCATTACTGTTGCGGTATTGCTGTTAAAGCATTACTGTTGAGGTATTGCTGTTAAAACATTACTGTTGAGGTATTGCTGTTGAGGTACTGCTGTTAAAGCATTACTGTTGAGGTATTGCTGTTGAGGTATTGCTGTTAAAGCATCACTGTTGACGTATTGCTGTTAAAGCATTACTGTTGAGGTATTGCTGTTAAAGCATTACTGTTGAGGTATTGCTGTTGAAGTATTAATGCTGAAGCGTTTCTTGTGAGGTGGTGCTGTTGAAGCTTTGCTGTTGAAACGTTGCTGTTAAGGTATTGCTGTTAAAGTCTTGCTGTTCAAGTATAGGTGTTGAAGCATTGCTCTTTTTTAAAAAATAATTTTTATTGAAAAATTTTGAATTTGTACAACAACACCGAACCATAATAAAATACCAACAATAACAATAATGATATCAATCATAAACATTCGCCCCTCCTCAATGAACAACACAACATATTAACAACAACTTAAATTAACACAATGTTAAGTTACATAACCATAGAAAAAATAGAAACAATAATAAAGAACCCCCCCCCCCCCCCGGGTTGCTGCTGCTATTGACCAAGATACCTATCTTTGAGCCAGGAAGTCCAGAAAAGACTGTCACCATTTATAGAACCCTTGTATTGATCCTCTCAGGGCAAATTTGACCCTTTCCAATTTTATAAATCCCGCCATGTCACTGATCCAGGTCTCCACACTTGGGGGCCTCGCATCCTTCCACTGCAGCAAGATCCTCCGCCGGGCTATTAGAGACGCAAAGGCCAGGACACCGGCCTCTTTCGCCTCCTGCACTCCCGGCTCCACCGCAACTCCAAAAATCGCGAGTCCCCACCCTGGTTTGACCCTGGATCCAACCACCCTCGACACCGTCCCCGCCACCCCCTTCCAGAATTCTTCCAGTGCCGGGCATGCCCAGAACATATGGGCATGATTCGCTTGACTCCCCAAACACCTGGTGCACCTGTCCTCACCCCCAAAGAACCTACTCATCCTAGTCCCGGACATGTGGGCCTGGTGCAGCACCTTGAATTGGATGAGACTAAGCCTCGCACATGAAGAGGAAGAGTTGACTCTCTCCAAGGCATCCGCTCAAGTCCCGTCCTCTATCTGCTCCCCAAGTTCCCCCTCCCATTTAGCCTTCAGCTCCTCCACTGGCGACTCCTCCACCTCCTGCATTACCTTATAGATGTCAGACACCTTCCCCTCTCAGACCCACACCCCCGAAAGCACTCTGTCCATCGCCCCCCGCGAGGGCAGCAAAGGGAACTCCTCTACCTGTCGCCTAGCAAACGCCTTTACCTGCAAGTATCTGAACATGTTCCCTTGGGGGAGCCCAAATTTATCTTCCAGTTCCCCCAGGCCCGCAAACCTCTCGCCAATAAACAGGTCCCTCAATTTACTGATGCCCACCCTTTGCCACCCCCTAAATCCCCCATCATTGTTCCGGGATGAACTGATGTTTTCCACCCAATGGAGCCTCCATCGAGCCCCCTGTTTCCCCCCTATGCCGTCTCCACTGTCCCCAGATTCTTAGGGTCGCCGCCACCACCGGGCTCGTGGTAGACCTCTTAGGAGAGAGCGGCAACGGCGCCGTTGCCAAGGCACCCAGGCTCGTACCTCTACATGATGCCATCTCCATTCTTTTCCACGCCCCCCCCCCCCCACCCCTCCATCACCATTTACTCACCATTGACACATTGGCAGCCCAATAGTACCCCAAAAGGTTGGGCTGCGCCAGCCCGCCTCTATCCCTCCCTCGCTCCAGGAAAACCCTCTTCACTCTCGGAGTCCCATGTGCCCACACAAAGCTCAAAATACTGCTAGTCACTCTCCTAAAGAAGGCCCTGGGGATAAAGATGGGCAGGCACTGAAAGAGGAACAAGAACCTCGGAAGCACCGTCATTTTGACGGACTGCACCCTCCCCGCCAACGTCAATGGCAGCATGTCCCACCTCTTGAACTCCTCCTCCATCTGATCCACAAGCCTGGTGAAATTATGCTTGTGAAGAGTCCCCCAGTCCCTGGCCACCTGCACCCCCAAGTACCTAAAACTCCCCCCTGCCCTCCTAAGCGGGAGCCTGCCAATTCCTTCCTCTTGGTCTCCAGGGTGCACCACAAACACCTCACTCTTGCCTAAATTTAGTTTATAGCCTGAAAAGGTCCCAAACTCAGCTAGCAGCTCCATCAGCCCCAGCATCCCTCCCACCGGGTCCGCCACATACAGTAACAGGTCATCGGCATACAACGACACCCTGTGTTCCTCCCCACCTCGCACCATAACATTCTCCACCTCCCTGAATCCCTCAATGCCATCGCCAGCGGCTCGATTGCCAGTGCAAACAACAAGGGGGACAGGGGGCAACCCTGCCTGGTCCCTCGGTAAAGCCGGAAGTACTCCGACCTCCTCCCATTCGTGGCCACGCACACCATCGGGGCCTCATATAGCAGCCTTACCCATCTAATAAACCCTTCACCAAATCCAAACCTCCCCAACACCTCCCATAAGTACCCCCACTCCACTCTATCGAACGCCTTCTCCGCATCCAACGCCACCACTATCTCTGCCTCCCCCTCAATCGCCGGCATCATGATGACATTCAGCAATCTCCGCACATTCGTGTTCAGCTGCCTTCCCTTCACAAACCCTGTCTGGTCCTCCTGTACAACCCCTGGCACACAGTCCTCTATCCTGGTGGCCAGGATTTTTGCCAGCACATTAAGGAGAGACATGGACCTGTATGAACCACACTGCTGGGGGTCCTTGTCCCTCTTTAAGATTAACGAAATCAGCGCCCGCGACATCGTCGGGGGAAAAGTCCCCCCTTCCCACGCTTCATTAAGTGTCCGCACCAGCAAGGGGCCCACTAGGTCCAAAAACTTTTTATAAAATTCCACCGGGAACCCATCCGGCCCCGGCGCCTTCCCTGACTGCATCTGCCCGATCCCCTTAACTAGCTCCTCCAGCTCAATCGGCGCCCCCAACCCCTCCACCTGCTCCTCCTGCACCTTCGGGAAAGAAAGCCCATCGAGGAACCTCTCCATTCCCCTCCTCTCCACCGTTGGTTCTGACCGGTACAGTTCCCCATAAATGTCCTTGAAGACCTCATTCACCTCTACCCCCTTCCACACCACATTCCCACTCTTGTCTCTCACTCCAGCAATTTCCTTAGCCGCATCCCGCTTGCGGAGCTGATGAGCCAGCATCCTACTCGCTTTTCACCATGTTCGTACACTGCCCCTTGTGCCTTCCTCCACTGTGCCTCCGCCTTTCTAGTGGTCAGCAAATCAAATTTACCCTGCAGGCTGCGCCTCTCCCCCAACAGTCCCTCCTCTGGTGTCTCTGCGTACCTCCTGTCTACCTCCAGCATCTTTCCCACCAGTCTATCCCTCTCACTCCTCTCGCTCCTCTCCCTGTGTGCCCGGATGGATATCAACTCCCCACGAATCACTGCCTTCAGGGCTTCCCAGACCATCCCCACCTGGACCTCCCCCGTATCATTCACCTCGAGGTACCCCTCAATACTTGCCCGGACCCTCCTACACACCTCCTCCTCCGCCAACAACCCCACATCCAACCGCCACAATGGGCGCTGGTCCCGCACCTCCCCCATCTCCAACTCTATCCAAAGCGGAGAGTGGTAGGAGATTTCAATGGCCGAATATTCGGCTTCCTCCACTCTCGGAATCAGTCCGCTACTCACCACGAAGAAGTCTATCCGAGAGTAGACCCTATGTACGTGGGAGTAGAAAGAGTACTCCCGTGCCCTCGGCCTCACAAACCTCCATGGATCCACCCCTCCCATCTGGTCCATAAACCCTCTCAGTACCTTGGCCGCCGTCGGCCTCCTACCCGTCCTAGAGCTGGACCGATCCAGTGAAGGATCCAACACCGTATTGAAGTCCCCCCCCATAATGAGACCTCCCGCCTCTAGATCCGGGACCCATCCCCTCATAAAGTCCGCATCGTCCCAATTTGGGGCATACACACTAGCAAGTACCACCTTCTCTCCCTGTAGCCTGCCCCTAACCATAACATACCTACCCCCCTTATCTGCCACCATCTCAGATGCGTCAAACGACACATTTTTCCCCACCAGAATTGCCACTCCCCGGTTCTTCACATCCAACCCAGAGTGGAAAACGTGCCCCACCCAGCCCTTCCTCAGACGGACCTGGTCCGCCACCTTCAGGTGGGTCTCCTGAAGCTTTGCCACATCTGCCTTTAGCCCCCTCAGATTAGCAAGTACCCTCGACCGCTTCACCGGCCCATTCAATCCTCTCGCATTCCAGGTGACCAACCGGATCAGAGGGCGTCCCGCCCCCCTCCCCTGTCGTCTAGCCATAGCCCATCGACTGTCCCGCCCCAGGCCAGCACCCCCCGCCCGACCCAGTCCCCACAGCGACAACACCTCACCTCTGTCCCCCCGGCCCCCACCAGCTCCTTCCTAACCTTGCCAGCAGCAACCCGGTACTCCCCCTTCCCCCCCTCCCTCCCCCCCAGGCTAGGAACCCTCCTAGCCGCGAACCGTCCTCCATTGTACTTCCGTGGGTCAGCTAACTTCTGCTGACCCTGGAAACTCCTGCCAAAAACCCGACCCCTCCCAAAGTGGGATCATCCCCCATCCTATCCCTCCTCCAGGCACCGCTCCAGCGCAGGGAAGAACCAGTTAAGGCCCCCCCCCCACCCCCGTCATCGTCTCCACCCCCCAGCCCCACAACGCAGGAAACCAGAGGAAAGCCCGCGCTTTCGCACTGCCCCACCACACCCTTCTGACACAGCTCCCAAATACCAGCCCCACTCCATACCCCCAACCCGACATAGAATACAACAAACCCCCCCAACCCTCCCCGCAAGATACAAAACTCAAACAATGCCCCACAGCAACAAAAACATAACAGAACAACACCCCCATAAATAACCATATCAAAATTACATAAGTACAGAAAAAGAGAACACAGCAACAGCAGAAACCAGCAATAAAGCAGTACAATCGACCCCGCAATCCCCAACCCCTAGTTCGAGTCCAGCTTCTCCGTCCGCACGAAGGCCTACGCCTCCTCCGGCGAATCAAATAATAATGCCGGTCCAAATAAGTTACCCACAGGCGCGCAGGCTGCAACATTCTGAACTTTATCTTCTTCTTGTAGAGCACCTCTTTCGTCCGATTAAACCCGGACCGCCGCTTAGACACCTCCGCACTCTAATCCTGGTAGATCCGTACTACCCCATTCTCCCAGTTGCTGCTCTTCACCTTCTTGGCCCAGCGCAGCACACACTCCCGATCACTGAACCGGTGGAAACTCACCATCACCGCACGCGGGAGTTCATTCTCCTTAGGCCTCCTGGCCAGTGCCCTGTGGGCTCCCTCCAGCTCCAGTGGCAGATGGAAAGATCCTGCCCCCGCTAGCGAGTTCAGCATCGTAGCCACGTAGTTTGTCAGATCCGACCCCTCCAGCCTTTCCACAAGGCCCAAGATCCGCAGATTTTTCCGGCTCATGCGGTGATCATGCTCCTCGAAGCAGTCCTGCCACTTCTTGTGGAGTGCCTCGTGCCCCTCCACCTTACTCACGAGGACCACGGCCTCCTCCTCTCGTTCAGTGGCCTGCATCTGCAACGCCTTGATGGCAGCACCCTGGGTCGTCTGAATCTCCGAGAGCCTTTTGTTCGTTTCCTGCAGAGAGCTCAGTACCTCAGCCTTGAAATCTGCAAAGCAGCGCAGGAGAGCAGCTTGCTGCCCCTAGTCCACTGCTTCCACTCCTCTGGTGCTCCACCGGCCGCCATCTTGGATTCCTTCCCCCGCTTTTTCTGGGAAGCTGCTGCCGTTTTTTCCCCCTTTCCACTCCGAGTTCGAGGCATGAAATGCGGAGAAAGTCGATCAGCACACCTTCTCCCACCGGGAGACGTTGAAAAAAATTCCATTTTGGGCTCTAAAAAGAGCCGAAAAGTCAGTTTGAAATGGGAGATTGAAGCATTGCTCTTGAACTGTGACTGTTGAAGTATTTCTGTTGAAGCATTGCTGTTGAAGAATTACTGTTGAAGTATTGCTGCAGAAAGTTTGCTGTTTGAATATTGCTGTTTAAACATTGCTGTTGAGGTGTTGCTGTTGGAGCATTGCTGTTGAAGCATAACTGTTGAAGTATTGCTGTTGAAGCATTACTGTTGATGGGTTGTTGAAGTACTGCTGAGGAAATACTGCTGCTGAGGTATTGCAGTTGAAGGATTGCAGTTGAACTATTGCTGTTGAAGGTCTTGCTGTTGAAGCATTGCTGTTGAAGAATTGCGGTTGAAGAATTGCTGTTGTAGAAGTATTGCTGCTGTAGCATTGCAGTCTAAGTATTGCTGTTGAAGCATTGCTGTTGAAGAGTTTTTGAACTTTTGCTGTTGAAGATTTTGCTGTTCAAGCATTTTTTTTGAAGTATTGCTGTTGAGGTGTTACTGTTGAAGCATTGCTGTTGAAGCATTGTTGTTGAAACATCCCTGTTGAGGTGTTGCTCTCGAAGTGTTGCTGTTGATGCATCGCTGTTGAAGAATTGCACTTGAAGTTTTTCTGTTGAGGTGTTGCTGTTGAAACATTGCTGTTGAGGCATTGCTATTGAAGTATTGCTGTTGAAGCATTGCTTTTGAAGCATTGGTGTTGCTGTATTGCTGTTGAAGTATTGCAGCTGAAGCATTACTGTTGAAGGGTTGTTAAGTGTTGCTGTGTAAATATTGATGTTGAATTATTGCTGTTGAAGCATTGCTGTTGAGGTGTTGCTGTTGAGATGTTGCTGTGGAAGAATTGTTGCAGAAGTATTGCTGTTGAAGAGTTGTTGAGGTTTTGCTTCTGAGGCATTGCGGTTGAAGCATTTCAGTTGAACTATTGCTGTTGAAGGTGTTGCTGTTGAAGCATTGCTGCTTAAGCATTGTTGTTGAACTATTGCTGCTGAAGAATTGCTGTTGAGGTGTTGCTGTTGAGGTGTTGAAGCATTGCTGTTGAAGCATTGGATTTGCAGCATTGCTATTGAAGTATTGCTGTTGAAGTATTGCTGTTAAAGTACTGCTATTGAAATATTGCTGTTGAGGTACTGCTGTTGAAGTACTGCTGTCGAACTATTGCTGTCGAACTATTGCTGTTAAAGTACTGCTGTTGAAATATTGCTGTAGAAGCATTGCTGTTCAAGTATTGTTGAAGTATTGCTGTTGAAGCATTGCTGTTGAAGTATTGCAGTTCAAGTATAGCTTTTGAAGTATTGCTTTTGAACTATTACTGTTGAAGTATTGCTGTTGAAGCGTTGTAGTTGAGGTGTTGCTATTGAAGTACTGCTGTTGAGGTTTGCTGTGGAAGCATTGCTGTAGAACTCTTGCTGTTGACCTACTGCTGTTGAAGCATTGCTGTTGAAGTATTGCTGTTGAAGCATTGTTGTTGAAGTATTGCTGTTGAAGCATTGTTGTTGAAGTATTGCTGTTGATGCATTGCGGTTGAATCATTGCTGTTGAAGTAGTGCTGTTGAAGTATTGCTGTTGAACCATTGCTGTTTCGGTGTTGCTTTTGAGGAGTTGCTATTAATGCATTGCTGTCGAACTGTTTCTGTTGAAGTATTGCTGTTGAAAATTGCAGTCGAAGAATTGCTGTTGAATTGTTGAAGTATTGCTGCTGAAGCATTGCAGTCAAAATAGTTCTGTTGAAGGTGCTGCTGTTGAAACGTTGCTGTTGAAGCATTTTTGTTGAAGTATTGGTGTTAAAATATTACTGTTGAGTTGTTGCTCCTGAAGCATTGCCATTGATGCTTTGATTTGGAAGCATTAGCTATTGAAGTATTGCTGTTGAAATGTGGCTGTTCATGTATAGCTGTTGAATTATTGCTGTTGAAGGATTGCTGTTGAACCTTGCTGTTGACATATTGCTATTGAAGCATTGCTGTTGAACCATTGCTGTTGAAATATTGCTATTCAAGTATTGGTGTTGAAGTATTGTTGTTGAAGCATTGCTTTTGAACTATTGCTGTTGAAGTATTGCTGTTAAGCATAGCTGTTAAAATATTGCTGTCAAAGTGTTGCTGTTCAAGTATTGCCGTTGAAGAATTTCTGTTGAACTATTACTGTTGAAGAGTTGCTATTGAAGCATTGCTACTGACGTGCTGTTGTTGAAGTATTACTTTTGAAGTATTACTGTTGAAGAATTGCTGTAGAAGAATTGCAGTTCAAATATTGCAGTTGAATTACTGCTGTTGAGGTATTGCTGTTGTAGCATTGCTGTTGATGAATTAGAGTTGATGTATTGTGGTTGAAGAATTGCTCTTGAGGTGTTTCAGTTGAAGCATTGCTGTTGAAACATTGGTTTTGAAGCATTGCTATTTGATGAGACCATCAATTCACGCAACACGTTTTAATCATCTTACAACAGAGCCTGCCTGTGATGAGATGAACTCTAGATGAACTGGCAGGCAGGCTCCGACTGCCAAGTTTTATACTACCAGTGGGGGGAGGAGTCATGGGCGGAGCCAAGGGTGAAGCTCATTACAAACTTCCGTACATTCCCAGTACACCACCCCTAGGGGCAGAGCCGCGCAACTGCTCGTGTGCCGAGCTTACAGAGGCATGGTACAATATGTGTGATAACAGTGTGAATTATGCTATTATGATTCACCACATTCACCCCCTGTAAAAAAATCAAGTCCGGCGGGGGTGATGGTTTACAGATTGAGCCTGTCCGGTGGTCGAGTTGTCCATTGTGATTGGCGGAGCACTGGGTTTGCAGTCTCTTCTGGTGGTTGGATGATCACAGTCGGTTGGGGTACAATGGCGGACTCCGGGGGTGAGTCTGTCCGAGCTTCATACCTGTCTGGATCGTCTGGGGAGTGGGGGCGCTGGGAGCTTGCGGGTGCGGGCGCGCGGAACATGTGTAGCGAACTGGGAGGCGCGGGGGCGTGGCGCTGCGAGTTGGGTGGGATGTAGTGTGAGGGGTACCTCGGAGGTGGTAGTGGTGGGGTTTGATCCTGCAGGCGCTAGGTCCTGGAGGGATATGGTATCCTGACAGCCGTCAGGGAACTCTATGAAGGCGTATTGGGGGTTTGAGTGTAGTAGGAGCACTTTTTCCACAAGCAGGATCAGTTTTGTGTGCCCTGACGTGCTTCCTGAGGAGCACTGGGCCCGGTGTCTTCAACCATGCCGGGAACGAAACCCCCATGGTAGTACCCCTGGAAAAGACAAAGAGCCGCTCGTGAGGGGTCTGATTGGTGGCGGTACACAAGAGGGACCTAATAGCGTGGAGCGCGTCTGGGAGGACTTCTTGCCAATGGGAGATCGGGAGATTCCTGGACCGGAGGGTCAGTAGGACGGTCTTCCAGACCATCACATTCTCCCTCTCCACCTGCCCGTTCCCCCTGGGGTTATAGCTGGTAGTCCTGCTCGAGGCGATGCCCTTATCGAGCAGGTACTGACGCAGCTCGTCGCTCATGAAGAACGAACCCCGGTCACTGTGTACATAGCTGGGGAAACCAAACAGGGTGAAGATACTATGCAGGGCCCTAATGACTGTGTGGGAGGTCATGTCGGGGCACGGGACAGCAAAATGGAATCGGGAGTACTCGTCGATGACATTTAGGAAGTACACATTCCGGTTAGTCGAGGGGAGTGGCCCTTTGAAATCGATAGTGAGGCATTCAAAGGGCCTAGAAGCCTTGATCAGGTGGGCCCTGTGTGGCCTGTAGAAGTGCAATCCCTGGTGACGGCTTTTACCTCCTCGGTGGAGAAAGGCAGATTTTGGGCTTTAATGTAGTGGGCGAGCCGGGTGACCCCCGGGTGTCACAGGTCATTGTGGATGACTTTTAAGCGATCGCTCTGCATGCTGGCGCACGTGCCGCGGGGCAGGGCATCTGGTGGCTCGTTGAGCTTCCCCGGTCGATACATAATATCGTATTTGTAGGTGGAGATCTCGATCCTCCACCTCAGAATTGTATCATTTTTGATTTTTCCCCTTTGCGAGTTGTCAAACGTGAAGGCAACCGATCTTTGGTCGGTGATGAGGGTGAACCTTCTACCTGTGAGGTAGTGCCTCCAGTGACGAATAGCCTCCACAATGGCTTGTGCTTCCTTTTCGACTGAGGAGTGTCAAAGTTCCGAAGCGGAGGGGGTTCGGGAGAAAAATGCGACTGGTCTCCCTGCCTGATTTAATGTGGCTGCAAGAGCTACCTCTGAGGCATCGCTCTCAAACTGGAAGGGACGGATTTATCCACCGCCCGCATGGCCACTTTGGCAATGTCCTCCTTGATGCAGTTGAAGGCCTGACGGCCCTCAGCTGACAGGGGAAAAAGTGTGGCCTTAAATAGTGGGCGGGCTTTGTCCGCATATTGATGGCCCACTGGGCATAATATGAAAAGAACCCCAGGCACCGTTTGAGGGCCCTGGGACAATGAGGGAGAGGGAGTTCTAAGAGAGGGCGCATACAGTCCGGGTCGGGGCCCAGGACTCTGTTTTCCACGACATAGCCGAGGATGGCTAGTCTGGTTGTGCGGAAAACGCATTTCTCCTTGTTGTACGTCTGGAGAAATCGATTGAGGTTGGCATTGTGGTCCTGCTGGTCATAGCCGCAGATGGTGATGTTATCCAAGTACGGAAACGTGGCCCGCAGCCCGTACTGGTCCACCATTCGGTCCATTGCTAGTTGGAACACCAAGACCCCATTTGTGACGCCAAAGGGAACCCGGAGGAAGTGGAAGAGGCGGCCATCGGCCTCGAACGCCGTGTAGTGGCGGCCCTCCGGGCAGATTGGGAGCTGGTGGTATGCAGACTTCAGATCCACCGTGGAGAAAATCCAATACTGGGCTATCTGATTCACCATGTCTGCAATCCTGGGGAGGGGGTACGCGTCGAGGAGTGTAAACCGATTAATAGTCTGACTATAGTCTACGACCATGCAGAATTTTTCCCCGGTCTTGACGACCACCACTTGAGCTCTCCAGGGACTGTTACTGGCCTCTATGATCCCCTGTTGCTGCGAGTGGCTATGGGTTTACAGTCCGGAATGAGATTGGCAAAGAGAGGGGGGGAGGGGGGGGGGGGGGGATTCACAGCGTGGCTAGGCTGCAGATAGTGAGTGGGGGTAGAGGTGCGCTGAGGGTGAAACTCTTGAGATTGCACTGAAAATCGAGTCCCAGTAAGAGTGGGGCGCAGAGTTCGGGCAGGACGTATAGTTGAAAATTAGAGTAACTAGCGCCTTGGGTCGTTAGAGTCGCGACGGTGCGTCCTTGGATGTGGACAGAGTGGGACCCCGAAGCGAGGGAGATAGTTTGCCGTGCAGGAAAAACAGAGAGCGAACAGCGTCTTACCAGATCTGGGTGTAGGAAGCTCTCGGTGCTCCCGGAGTCGAAAAGGCACGGTGTACTGTACTCGTTGATTTGGACCGGCGTCATAGAGTTGTGGAGATGTTTTGGGCGCGATTGGTCCAGTGTGACTGCGTGGAGTTGCGGGTAGCCGGCGGCTCGGTCGGCTGCGCTGGAGTGGCCCCGCGATGAGTGCCCGCTGAGGTCGCAGTCTTCAATCAGATTTTCTGAGTATGGACAGGATGGGGCCCAAGATGGCCGCCCCCGTGGATCGCACGTGGTGGGCGGCGAGGAAGATGGCATCCAAAATGGCGGCCCCCATGAGTCGCACATGGTCGGCTGCGTGGTGGGGGTCCGCCAAGATGGCGGCCCCCATGGATCACACGTGGCGGTGGGGGCGGAGTCAGGGTATAGGCCGCAGCATTCCGGGGCCTGCGGGTGCGGAGAGTGGTTGCTTTGTGCCGTGGGAGGGTTAGGGGCTGGGGCCTTCCTTGCCAGACACACTCTGGCGTAGTGACCTTTTCGCCCGCAGCTTCTGCAGGTCGCATTGCGGTCTGGGCAGTGCAGCTCCGGGTGCTGGGACTGGCCACAAAAGTGGCAGGCTGGGGCAGCATGGTGGCTGGGCGGCCGCATGGCGCAGAGCTGGGGCAGTCTCTGGTCGGGGGCCCATGACGGGGTTGCGGAGTCCGCAGGAAACGAGGTGAGGTTACGAAACAAGACCTCCATAGTTGTAGCGAGTTCAACAGTATCTTCTAAATTTTGAGTCCCTTTCTCCAGCAGTCGCTGGCGCACGTAATCTGATCTAAGGCCTGCAACAAAGAAATCGCGGACAGCAAGTTCTCTATGCTCAGCAGCATTTACTGCCTGGTAATTACTGTCCCGGGATAAGGCTTTCAAGTCTCTTAGAAATTCTTCTAGCGATTCTGTGGGGCGCTGGTGGCGAGTAGTAAAAACGTGGCGCGCGTAGACCTCATTGACGGGCCTCACGTACATTTTGTCGAGTCGGGCCAGGGCCTCTGTGTATGAGCCAGTACAATTTAACTGAGTAGATATACCATGGCTCACCCTTGCGTGCAGTAGGCTGGGTTTCTGCTCCTCCATCGTTTCTGTGGTGCTTGTTTTAGCCAGGTAGGCCTTAAAACATCGGAGCCAATGTGAAAAGATTTCTTTCGCCTCTGCATCCTGTGGGTCGAGTTCCAGTCGATCAGGCTTCAGGGCTGATTCCATAGTCATTCCTTACTGTTTCTTAAGACGATTAAATTGATGAGACCATCAATTTACGCGACACGTGGTTAGAAGTGAACAGTGGTTTTAATCGTCTTACAACAGAGCCTGCCTGTGACAAGATGTACTGGCAGGCAGGCTGTTGAAACATTGCTCTTGAAGCATTGCTGTTGGGGTGTTGCTGTTGAGTTGTTGCTACTGTAGCATTGCTGTCAAAATATTTCTGTTGAAATGTTGCTGTGGAAGAATTGTAGTTCAACTATTGCTGTTGAAGGTGTTGCTGTTCAAGCATTACTGTTGATGCATTGTTCTTGAAGTATTGCTGTTGAAGTATTGTTGTTGAAGTGTTGCTGTTGAAGCATTTCTGCTGAAGCATTGCTGTTGAAGTATTGCTGTTGAAGCATTACTGTTGAAGAATTGCTGCAGACGATTTGCTGTTGAAACATTGCTGTTGAGGTGTTGCTATTAGAGCATTGCTGTTGAAGCAGAACTGTTGAAGTATTGCTGTTGAAGCATTACTGTTGAGGTATTTCTGTTGAAGTATTGAACCGTTGATGTTGAAGTATTGCTGTTGAAGTGTTGCTGTTGCAGCATTACTCTTGAATGGTTGTTGAAGTATTGCTGCGGAAATATTGCTGCTGAGGTATTGCTGTTGACGCATAGCTGTTGAGGTGTTGCTGCTGAGCTGTTGCTGTTGTAGCATTGCTGTCGAAGTATTTCTGTTGAGGTATTGCTGTGGAAGAATTGTTGTAGAAGAATTGCTGCAGACGTGATGCTGAAGCATTGGCTTTGACGCACTGTTGTTGAAGCATTGCCATTGAAGCATTTTTGTTGAAGTACTGCTGTTGAACAATTGCTCTTGAGTTGTTACTGTTGTAACATTGCTGTTGAAGCACACGTTTTGAAGCGTAGCTATTGAAGTATTGCTGTTGAAGTTTTGCTGTTGAAACATTGCTGTTGAGATTTTGCTCTTGAGATGTTGCTGTTGACACATTGCTGTTGAAAAATTGCTCTTGACGTTTTTCTGTTGAGGTGTTGCTGTTGAATCATTTCTGTTCAAGCATTGCTTTTGAAGCATTGCTGTTGATTTATTGCTGTTGAATTATTGCAGCTGCAGCATTACTGTTGAAGTGTTCCTGAAGTATTGCTGTGTAAATATTGCTATTGAAGTATTGCTGTTGAAGTATTGCTGTTGTGGTGTTGGTGTTGAGGTGTTGCTGTGGAAGAATTGTTGCAGAAGAATTGCTGTTAGACCATAAGACCATAAGACATAGGAGTGGAAGTTAGGCCATTTGGCCCATCGAGTCCACTCCGCCATTCAATCATGGCTGATGGGCATTTCAACTCCACCTACCAGCATTCTCCCCGTAGCCCTTAATTCCTCGCGACGTCAAGAATTTATCTATCTCTGCCTTGAAGCCATTTAGCGTCCCGGCCTCCACTGCACTCCGCGGCAATGAATTCCACAGGCCCACCACTCTCTGGCTGAAGAAATGTCTCCGCATTTCTGTTCTGAATTTACCCCCTCTAATTCTAAGGCTGTGCCCACGGGTCCTCGTCTCCTCGCCTAACGGAAACAGTTTCTTTGCGTCCACCCTTTCTAAGCCATGTATTATCTTGTAAGTTTCTATTAGATCTCCCCTTAACCTTCTAAACTCCAATGAATACAATCCCAGGATCCTCAGCCGTTCATCATATGTTAGACCCGCCATTCCAGGGATCATCCGTGCGAATCTCCGCTGGACACGCTCCAGTGCCAGTATGTCCTTCCTGAGATGTGGGGCCCAAAACTGGACACAGTACTCCAAATGGGGCCTAACCAGAGCCTTATAAAGGCTCAGTAGCACATTGCTGCTTTTATATTCCAACCCTCTTGAGATAAATGACAACATTGCATTCGCTTTCTTAATCACAGATTCAACCTGCATGTTTACCTTTAGGGAATCCTCGACTAGCACTCCCAGATCCCTTTGTACTTTGGCATTATGAATTTTCTCACCGTTTAGAAAGTAGTCTATGCTTGGATTCTTTTTTCCAAAGTGCAAGACCTCACATTTTCTCACATTGAATTGCATCAGCCATTTCCTGCACCACTCTCCCAAACTGTCTAGATCCTTCTGCAGCCTCCCCACTTCCTCAGCACTACCTGCCTGACCACCTAACTTCGTATCATCGGCAAACTTCGCTAGAAGTTCAATAGGAAGAGTTGAAGAGTTGTTGAAGTATTGCTTCTGAAGCATTGCGGTTGAAGCATTGCTGTTGAAGTATTGCTGTTGAAGCACGGCTGTTGAAGAGCTTTTGAAGTTTTGCTTTTAAAGCATTGCAGTTGAACTATTGCTATTGAAGGTGTTGCTTCAGAAGCATTCGGGCTGAATTGTTGTTGAACCATTGCTGCTGAAGAATTACTGTTGGGGTGTTGCTGTTGAAGCATCGGTTTTGAAGCATTGGTGTTCAAGCATTTCTGTTGAAGCATTGATTTTGAAGCATTCCTATTGAAGTATTGCTGTTGAAGCATTGATGTAGAACTAATACTGTTGAGTTATTGCTATTGAAATATGGCTGTTGAAGCATTGCTGTTGAGATGCTGCTGTTGAGTTGTTGCTGCTGTAGCATTGCTGTCAAAATATTTCCATTGAAGTGTTGCTGTGGAAGAATTGTAGTTGAACTTTTGCTGTTGTGGTGTTACTATTGAAGCATTGCTGTTGATGCATTGCAGTTGAAATTTTGCTGTTGAAGAATTGCCGTTGAGGTGTTGAAGCATTGCTGTTGAAACATTGATTTTGAAGCATTGCAATTGAAGTATTTCTGTTGAAGCATTGCTGTTGAAATAATGCTGTTGAGGTATTGCTATTGGAGTATGGCTGTTAAGGTATTGCTGTTGAAGTCTTGCTGTTCAAGTATAGCTGTTGAAGCATTGCTGTTGAGGTGTTGCTGCTGAGGTGCTGTTGTTGTAGCATTGCTGTTGAAATATTTCTGTTGAAGTATTACAGTTGAGGCATTGCAGTTGAACTGTTGCTGTTGAAGGTGTTGCTTTTGAATAATTGCTGTTGAAGCATTGCTATTGAAGTATTTCTGTTGAAGTATTGCTGTTCACACATTGATTTGAACTATTACTGTTGAAGTAAAGCTGTTGAAGCATTGCTTTTGTGGTTTTGCTATTGAAGTATTGTTGTTGAAGTATTGCTGTTGTATCACTGCTTTTGAAGAATTGCTGTTGAAGTGTTGTTATTGAAGCATTACTGTTGAACTGTTGTTTACGTATTACTGTGGAAATATGGCTGTTGAACGATTGCTCTTGAAGCATTGCTTTGAAGCATTTCTGTTGAGGTGTTGCTGTTGAGGTGATGGTGTAGTAGCATTGATGTCAAAGTATTTCTGTTGAAGTATTGCTGTGGAAGAATTGTAGAATTGCTGTTGAAGAGTTGTTAAAGTATTGCTGCTGAAGCATTGCGGTTGAAGCATTGCAGTTGAAGGTGTTGCTGTTGAAGGTGTTGCTGTTGAAGGATTGCTGTTGAGCTGTTGCTGCTGAAGCATTCCTGCTGAAGCATTGCTTTTTAACGATTGCTGTTGAAGTGTTGCTGTTGAAGCATTGCTGTTGAAGCATTGCAGTTGAAGTATTACTGTTGAAGTATTGCTGCAGAAGATTTGCTGTTGAAATATTGCTGTTGAAACATTGCTGTTGAGGTGTTGCTGTTGGAACATTGCTGTTGAAGCATAACTGTTGGAGTATTGCTGTTGAACTATTGATGCTGAAGCTTTGCTGTTGTGGTGCTGCTGTTGAAACATTGCTGTTGAAGCGTTGGTGTTGAAGTATTGCTTTTGAAATATTGCTGATGAATCACTTCTGTTGAAGTTTTGCTGTGGAAGTATTGTTGTTGATGCATTCCTGTTGAACGGTTGTTGAAGTATTGCTGTGGAAATATTGTTGTTGAAGTATCGCTGTTGAAGCATTATTTGAAGCATTGCTGTTGAGGTGTTGCTGTTGAGGTGTTGCTGTTGTAGCATTGATGTCAAATTACTTCTTTTGAAGTATTGCTGTGGAAGAAATGTTGACGTATTGCTGCTGAAGCATTGCGGTTGAAGCATTGCAGTTGAAATATTGTTGTTAAAGGTGTTGCCGTTGAACAATTGCTGTTGAAGCATTGCTGTTGAAGTATTGCTGTTTAAGCAATGGTGTTGAAGCATTGTTGATGTATTGCTGTGGAAATATTGCTGCTGGAGAATTGCTTTTGATGCATTGCTGTTGAAGCATTGCTGTTGAGGTGTTGCTGTTGACTTGTTGCTGTTGTAGCATTGCTGTTTAAGTGTTGCTGTGGAAGGATTGTAGTTTAACGATTGCTGTTGAAGGTGTCGCAGTTGAAGCATTACTTTTGAAGCATTGTTCTTGAAGTATTGCTGTTGAAGTATGGCTGTTGAGGTGTTGCTGTTGAAGTATTTCTGCTGAAGCATTGCTGTTGAAGTATTGTTGTGAAGCATTGCTGTTGAGGTATTGCTGTGAAGCATTGCTGTTGAAGTATAACTGTTGCAGAATTGCTGTGAAGCATTGCTGTTGAAGTATAACTGTTGCAGAATTGCTGTTGAAGCATTACTGTTGAATGGTTGTTGAAGTATTGCTGAGGAAATATTGCTGCTGAGATATAGCAGCTGCTGCTGCTGGAGAATTGCTTTTGACGCATTGCTGTTGAAGCATTGCTGTTGAGGTGTTGCTGTTGACTTGTTGCTGTTGTAGCATTGCTGTTTAAGTGTTTCTGTGGAAGGATTGTAGTTTAACGATTGCTGTTGAAGGTGTCGCAGTTGAAGCATTACTTTTGAAGCATTGTTCTTGAAGTATTGCTGTTGAAGTATGGCTGTTGAGGTGTTGCTGTTGAAGTATTTCTGCTGAAGCATTGCTGTTGAGGTATTGCTGTGAAGCATTGCTGTTGAAGTATAACTGTTGCAGAATTGCTGTTGAAGCATTACTGTTGAATTATTGTTGAAGTATTGCTGTGGAAATATTGCTGTTGCGTTGTTGCTGTTGAAGCATTACCGGGCAGCAGGGTAGCATGGTGGTTAGCATAAATGCTTCACAGCTCCAGGGTCCCAGGTTCGATTCCCGGCTGGGTCACTGTCTGTGTGGAGTCTGCACGTCCTCCCCCTGTGTGCGTGGGTTTCCTCCGGGTGCTCCGGTTTCCTCCCACAGTCCAAAGATGTGCGGGTTAGGTGGATTGGCCATGCTAAATTGCCCGTAGTGTCCTTATAAAAGTAAGGTTAAGGGGGGGGTTGTTGGGTTACGGGTATAGGGTGGATACGTGGGTTTGAGTAGGGTGATCATGGCTCGGCACAACATTGAGGGCCGAAGGGCCTGTTCTGTGCTGTACTGTTCTATGTTCTATGTTCTATTGCTGTTGAAGCATTGGTTTTGAAGCATTTCTATTGAAATATTGCTGTTGAAGTATTGCTGTTGAAGCACTGCTGTTGACGTATTGCTGTTGAAGTATAGCTGTTGACGCATTGCTTTTGTACTATTACCGTTGAAGTATAGCTGTTGAAGCATTGCTTTTGAGATGTTGCTGTTAATGAATTGCTGTTGACGTATCGCTATTGAATCACTGCTGTTAAATTATTGCTGTTGAAGCATTACTGTTGAATTGTTGTTGAAGTATTGCTGTGGAAATATTGCTGTTGCGTTGTTGCTGTTGAAGCATTACCGTTGAAGCATTGCTTTAAAAACATTAGCTATTGAAGTATTGCTGTTGAAGCATTACTGTTGAAGCATTGCTTTTGATGTATTGCTGTTGAAGTTGTGCAGTTGAAGTATTGCTTTTGAAGAATTGCTGTCGAAGAATTGCTGTTGAAGAGTTGTTGAAGTATTGCTGCTGAAGCATTGCGGTTGAAGTTTTGGTGTTGAAGGTGTTTCTGTTGAAGCTTTGCAGTTGAAGAATTGTTGTTGAAGTATTGCTGCAGAAGTATTGCTGTTGAGGTGTTGCTGCTGTAGCATTGCATAGATTTAGATAGAATTTACAGTGCAGAAGGAGGCCATTCGGCCCATCGAGTCTGCACCGGCTCTTGGAAAGAGCACCCTACCCACTACCCAAGGTCAACACTTCCATCCTATCCCCATAACTCAGTAACCGAACACTAAGGGCAATTTTGGACACTAAGGGCAATTTATCATGGCCAATCCACCTAACCCGCACATCTTTGGATTTGCATTGCAGTTGAAGTATTGCTGTTGAAGGTGTTTCTGTTGTACCTTCGCTGCTGAAGCATTGCTGTCGAACTATTACTGTTGTGGCGTTGCTGTTGAGGTGTTGCTGTGGAAACATTGTTGGAGAAGAATTGATGCTGAAGTATTGCTGTGGAAATGCTGCTGATGAAGTATTGCTGATTAAGCAGTGCTGTGGAAGCTTTGCTATTGAGGTCTGCTGTTGAGGTGTTGCTGTTGAAGAATTGTTGTCGAAGAACTGCTGTTGACGAGTTGTTGAAGTATTGCTGCTGAAGCATTGCGGTTGAAGCGTTACCGTTGAAGCGTAGCTGTTGAAGAGTTTTTGAAGTTTTGCTGTTGAAGAATTGCAGTTCACCTATTGCTGTTGAAGTTATTGCTGTTGAAGCATTGCTGTTGAAGTTATTGCTGTTGAAGCATTGTTGTTGAAGGGTTAGTTTTGAAGTATAGCTATTGTCGTATTGCTGTTCAGGTATTGCTGTTGTAACATTGTTCTTGAGGGGTTGCTTTTGAGGAGTTGCTGTGGAAGAATTGTTGCGGAAGAATTGCTATTGAAGACTTATTGAAGTTTTGCTTCTGAAGCATTGCAGTCGAAGTATTGCTGTTGAAGCATTGCTGTTGAAGAGTTTTTGAAGGTTTGCTGTTGAAGCATTACAGTTGAACTGTTGCTGTTGAAGTTGTTGCTGTTGAAGCATTGCTGCTGAAGAATTGTTGTTGAACTGTTGCTGCTGAAGAATTACTGTTGAGGTGTTGCTGCTGAAGAATTGCTGTTGAAGCATTGCGGTTGAAGTATTGCTGTTGAAGAATTGCTGTTGACGTGTTGAAGCATTGCTCTTGAAGCATTGATTTTGAAACATTGCTATTGAAGTATTGATGTTTAAGCATAACTGTTGAACTATTGCTGTTGAGGTATGGGTTTTGAAGTTTTGCTGTTGAAGTATTGCTGTTAAAGTATTGCTGTTAAAGTATTGCTGTTAAAGTATTGCTGTTAAAGTATTGCTGTTAAATTCTTGCTGTTAAATTCTTGCTGTTCAAGTATAGCTGTTGAAGGATTGCTGTTGAACTATTACTGTTGAAGTATTTCTGTTGAAGCATTGCTGTTGAGGTGTTGCTATATAAGTACTGAGTTGATGTTTGCTGTTGAAGAATTGCTGTTGAAGTATTGCTGCTGAAATATTGCTGTTGAAATATTGCTCTTGAAGTATTGCTATTGAAATATTGGTGTTGAAGTATTGCTATTGCAGTATGGCTGCTGAAACATTGCTGTTGAGGTGGTGATTTTGAGCTTTTGCTGTTGTAGCATTGCTGCCGAAATATTTCTGTTGAAGGTGTTGCTATTGAAGCATTGCTGTTGATGCATTGTTGCTGAGGTATTGCTGTTGATTTTTTGCTGTTGAGGAGTTGCTGTTGAAGAATTGCTGCTGAAGCATTGCTGTTGAAGTGTTGCTGTGGAAGCATTGCTGTTGAAGTCTTACTGTTAAAGTATTGCTGTCGAAGATTTGCTGTTGAAATATTGCTGTTGAAACATTGTTGTTGAGGTGTTGCTGTTGGACCATTGCTGTTGAAGTATAACTGTTGTAGTATTGCTGTTAAAGCATTACTGTTGAGGGACTTCCGGTTGCGGCTATGCGAAGCTAAGTCACATGTTCGGCAGCTCCCGTTAGGAATGGACTTTTGGGCTCTTTTTAGGGCCCCCAACGGAACTTTTTCAACGTCTCCTGGAGTGGGAAGGAGTCAGCAACATTTCCCCAGCGGTGTATGGCCTGGACCAGGAGTGGGGCGAGTAAACAAGTGCCAGCAAAGCCAAAGCAGAAGCGAGGGAAGAAGCACAAGATGGCGACAGGCGGAGATCAGGCGGCATGGATGCAGTGGGCGCAGGAGCAGCAGGGGGCTCTCCAGCGCTGCTTCAGGGAGCTTAAAGCGGAGCTGCTGGAGCTGATGAAGGCTTCAATTGATAAGCTGCTGGACACCCAGACGGCCCAGGGAGTGGTGATCCGAGAGGTCCGACAAAAGGTCTCCGAAAACGAGGACGAGATCTTAGGCCTCGCGGTGAAGGTGGAGGCGCACGAGGCGCTCCATAAAAAATGACAGGAGCAGTTCGAGGAGATCGAGAGCCGTTCGAGGCGGTAAAGTCTGCGGATCCTGGGCCTCTCGGAGGGGCTGGAGGGGTCGGACTTGGGGGCCTATGTGGTCACCATGCTAAATTCGCTGGTGGGAGCTGGGTCCTTTCAGGGGCCCCTGGAGCTGGAGGGGGCCCACAGAGTACTGGCGAGAAGGTCCCCTGTCCCCCCTGCTTTTTGAGCTAGCAATTGAACCCCTGGCCATGGCGTTGAGGGAGTCGAGGAACTGGAGGGGGCTGGTGCGAGGTGGGGAGGAACACCGAATGTCGCTCTATGCGGATGACCTGTTGTTGTATGTGGCGGACCCGGTGGGGAGGATGCCAGAGGTAATGAGGACTCTCAGGGAGTTTGGGGATTTCTCAGGGTACAAGCTCAACATGGGGAAGAGCGAGCTGTTCGTTGTTCACCCAGGGGACCAGGAGGGGGGATTGGTAAGCTCCCATTAAAAAGGGTGGAAAGGAGCTTTCAGTACTTAGGGGTCCAGGTGACCAGGAGCTGGGGGGGCCTTGCACAAGCTTAACCTCATGAGGCTGGTGGAGCAAATGGAGGAGGAGTTTAAGAGGTGGGACATGCTGCTGCTATCTTTGGCGGGTAGGGTGCAGTCAGTCAAGATGACGGTGCTCCCAAGATTTCTGTTCCTGTTCCAGTGCCTCCCCATCCTTATCCCGAACGCCTTCTTCAGGCAGGTTAATAGGAGCACAGGGTTTGTCTGGGCGCAGGGGACCCCGAGGGTGAGAATGGTGTTCCTGGAGCAGGGCAGGGATGGGGGGGGGGGGGGGGGGGGGGGGCTGGCGCTGCCCAATCTCTGTAGGTATTACTGGGCTGCCAACACAGCTATGGTGCGCAAGTGGGTGATGGAGGGGGAAGAGGCACCATGGAGGAGGATGGAAGTGGCATCCTGTGTGGGCACGAGCCTGGAGGCGCTGGTGATGGCGCCGCTGCCGCTCCCTCCAATGAGGTATACCACGGGCCCGGTGGTGGCGGCTACCCTCAAGATTTAGGGGCAATGGAGGTGGCACAGGGGGGAGGTGGGGCTTCAGTGAGTTCCCCGATACAGGGGAACCACCGGTTTGTCCCGGGGAGAATTGACGGCGGGTTCCTGAGTTGGCACAGGGCAGGTATTAGGAAGATGGGGGACCTGTTTGTGGACAGGAAGCTCGCAAGCCTGGGTGAGTTGGAGGAGAAGTTCGGGCTCTCCCCGGGGAACGCCTTCAGATATATGCAGGTAAGGGCGTTTGTCAGGCGGCAAGTGGCGGAGTTCCCACTGTTGCCGTCGCGCGGGGTCCAGGAAAGGGTGCTAACGGGGGTGTGGGTTGGAGAGGGGAGGATCTCGGCAACGTACCAAGTGATGCAGGAGGAGGCCGAGGCCTTGGTGGAGGAGCTGAAGGACAAATGGGAGGAGGAGCTGTGTGAGGAGATCGAGGAGGGGACGTGAGCGTACGCCCTGGGGAGGGTGAACTCCTCCTCTTCTTGCGCGAGGCTCAGCCTCATACAATTTAAGGTGCTGCATAGGGCTCACATGACCGGGACAAGGATGAGCCGGTTTTTTGGGAGTGAGGACAGGTGTGTTAGGTGCTCAGGGAGCCCAGCAAACCATGCCCATATGTTCCGGGCATGCCCAGCACTGGAGGAAATTTGGAAGGGCGTAGCAAGGACGTTGTCGAGGGTGGTAGGATCCAGGGTCAAACCGGGCTGGGGGCTCGCAATATTTGGAGTTGCAGAGGAGCCGGGAGTGCAGGAGGTGAAAGAGGCCGGTATTCTGGCCTTTGCATCCCTGGTAGCCCGGCGGAGGATTCTTCTTCAGTGGAAGGATGCGCGGCCCCCGGATGTGGAGGCCTGGATCAATGATATGGGATCGGTGCAGGGGTTTTTCAGGAGGAGGGGTTTTTTTGAAGGTTTGCTGCTGAAGCATTGCAGTTGATGTTTTGGTGTTGAAGGTGTTTCTGTTGAAGCTTTGCTGTTGAAGCATTGTTGTTGAAGTATTGCTGCAGAAGTATTGCTGTTGAGGTGTTGCTGCTGTAGCATTGCAGTTGAAGTATTGCCGTTGAAGTTGTTTCTGTTGAATATTCGCTGTTGAAGCATTGCTGTCGAACTATTACTGTTGAGGCGTTGCTGTTGAGGTGTTGCTGTGGAAACATTATTGGAGAAGAATTGCTGATGAAGGGTTGTTGAAGTATTGCTGTGGAAATATTGCTGTTGAAGTTATTGCTGTTGAAGCATTGCTGTTTAAGCATTGCTGTTGCAGCATTGGTTTTGAAGCATAGCTATTGTTGTATTGCTGTTCAGGTACTGTTGTTGTAACATTGCTCTTGAGGTGTTGCTTTTGAGGAGTTGCTGTTGACGTAATGCTGTTGAATAATTGCTCTTGAAGTATTTCTGTTGAGATGTTGCTGTTGAAACCTTTCTGTTGAAGCATTGCTGTTGAAGTATTGCTGTTGAAGCATTGCTCTGGAAGCATTGCTGTTGAATTATTGCTGTTGAAGTATTGCAGCTGAATCATTACTGTTGAAGTGTTGCTGAGGTATTGCTGTGTAAATATTGCTGTTGAAGCATTTCTGTTGATCTGTTGGTGTTGAGCTGTTGCTGTGGAAGAATTGTTGCAGAAGAATTGCTGTTTAGAGTTTTTGAAGGTTTGCTGTTAAAGAATTGTTGTTGAACTGTTGCTACTGAAGAATTGCTGTTGAGGTGTTGCTGTTGAAGCATTGCTGTTGAAGCATTGCTGTTGAAGTATTCCTGTTGGAGAATTGCTGTTGAGGTGTTGAAGCATTGCTGTTAAAGCATTGATTTTAAAGCATTGCTATTGAAGTACTGCTGTTTAAGCATAACTGTTGAACTATTGCTGTTGAGGTATGGCTTTTGAAGTTTTGCTGTTGAAGTATTCCTGTTGATGCATTGCTGTTCAAGTATGGTTGTTGAAGCATTGCTGTTAAAGAATTGCTGTTAACATATTGCTGTTAAATTCTTGCTGCTTAAGTATAACTGTTGAAGCATTGCTGTTGTACTATTACTGTTGAAGTATTTCAGTTGAAGGTGTTGCTGTGTACGTACTGCTGTTGATGTTTGCTGTTGAAGCATTGCTGTAGAAGTATTGCTGTTGACCTATTGGTGTTGAAGCATTGCTGTTGAAGTATTGTTGCTGAAATATTGCTGTTGAAATATTGCTCTTGAAGTATTGCTGTTGAAATATTCCTGTTGAAGTATTGCTATTGATGTACTGCTGTTGAAGTATTGCTGTTGAAGCATTGCTGTTGAACTATTACTATTGAACAACTGCTGCTTAAGTATTTCTGTTGAAGGTGTTGCTGTTGAAGCATTGCTGCTGAAAAATTGTTGTTGAACTATTGCTGCTGAAGTATTGCTGTTCAGGTGTTGCTGCTGAAGCATTGCAGTTGAAATATATTGCTTTTGAAGGTGTTGCTGTTGAAGGATTGCTGTTGAAGTGTAGCTGTTGAAGTATTGCTGTTTAAGCAATGCTGTTGAAGCATTGTTGATATTTTGTTGTGTAAATATTGCTACTGAAGAATTGCTGTTAAAGCATTGCTGTTGACGTGTTGCTGTTGAGTTGTTGCTGTTGTGGCATTGCTGTCTCAACATTTCTGTTGAAGTGTTGCTGTGGAAGAATTGTAGTTGACCTATTGCTGTTGAAGATGTTACTGCTGAATCACTACTGCTGAAGCATTGTTGTTGAAGTATTCCTGTTGAAGCATTGCTGTTGAAGTATTGCTGTTGAAATATTGCTGTAGAAGCATTGCTGTTCAAGTAGAGCTGTTGAAGCATTGCTGTTGAACTATTACTGTTAAAGTTTTGCTGTTGAAGCATTGCTGTTGAGGTGTTGATGTTGAAGTATTGCTTTTGAAGTATTACTGTTGAAAAATTGCAGAAGTATTGCAGTTCAAATATTGCAGTTGAAGTACTGCTGTTGAGGTGTTGCTGTTGAAGCATTGCTGTTGAAGCATTAAAGTTGAAGTATTGCTGTTGAAAAATTGCTCTTGAGATGTTACTGTTGAAGCATTGCTGTTGAAGCATTGGTTTTGAAGCATTGCTATTGAAGTATTGCTGTTGAAGTATTGCTGTTGAAGAATTACTGTTGAGCTATTGCTGTTGAAGCATTACTCTTAATTGGTTGTTGAAGTATGGCTGTGGAAGTATTGCTGTTTTAGCATTGCTGTTGAAGCATTGCTGTAGAGGTGTTGCTGTTGTAGTATTGCTGTCGAAGTATTTCTGTTGAATTATTGCTGTCGAAGAATTGTAGAAGAATTGCTGTTGAAGAGTTGTTGAAGTATTGCTGCTGAAGCATTGCGGTTGAAGCATCGCAGTTGAAATATTGCTGTTGGAGGATTGCTGTTGAGGTGTTGCTGTTGAAGCATTGCTGTTGAAGTATTTCTATTGAAGAATTGCTGTTGGTGTGTTGCTGTTGAAATAGTGCTTTTGAAATATTGCGGTTGAAGTATTTCTGTTGATGCATTGCTGTTGAACTATTACTGCTAAAGTACTGCTGTTGAATCATTGCTATTGTGGTTTTGCTGTTGAAGTATTACTGTCGAATCATTGCTGTTGAATCGTGGTTGAAGTACTGCTGTGGCAATATTGCTGTGGAAATATTGCTGTTGAACTATTCCTGCTGAGGTTTTGCTATTGAGGTGTTTGCTGTTGAAGCATTGCTCTTGAAGTATTGCTGTTGAGGTATTGCTGTTGAAGTATTACTGTAGAAGTATTGCTGTTGAAGAGTTGTTGATTTACTTCTGTTGACGTATTGTTGTTGAAGTATTGCTGTTACATTATTCTGTTGAAGTATTGCTGTAGAAGTATAGCTGTTGAAGTGTTGAAGAATTTCTGTTGAGGTATTGCTGTTGAAGAGGTGTTGATTATTGCTGTTGAATTATTGCCGTTGAAGTATTGCTGTCGAAGCATTACTGTTGAAGATTTGTTGAAATATTTCCATTGATGTATTACTGTTGAGGTATTGCGGTTGAAGAGTTGTTCAAGTATTGATGTTGAAGTATTGCTGTTGAAGAGTCGTTGAAGTATTGCTGTCGAAGTATCACTGTCCAAGTATTGCCGTCAAAGTGTCGCTGTTGAAGTGTCACTGTAGAAGTGTCACTGTTGAAAGTGTCGCTGTTGAAGTGTTGCTGTCGAAGTATCGCTGTCGAGGTTATCATTGTCGAAGTATCACTGTCGAAGTTGTTATCGGCCAGCATTTAGAAATCTCCAAAATATACCATGGAGTTTACATGTCCTACAACTTTTAATAGAGTTTGGTTATGAGGAGCACATGGATGTTATGCAACACATGTTATGCAACGGGGTCCTTAAGTATATTTTAACAAAACAATGTGTATTCTACGAATGCAGTCAACATTTTGTAAACACACAGTAAACATTTTGTCAACTACCAACCCACCTACCCCCCCCATAGAAACAGTACTCTATATGTAACTCTAAATAATTTTCCGAACAACATCCATAAGCCAATCCCCCTTTTTAGCAAAGAAGTAAATATAAATTATTTACACATTTTAAATTATGAAGTGATGTGGACACCTTTTAAGGTGCAAAGAGAGACATAATGAACCTTCTTTGTCTGAATTCAGCTTTCAACTGCCTAAAACTAAAGTAAAACACAAAGCCACAAACAGGTTCCAGCTCAAAACGAAAGTAAAAGCCAGAGACACATCCCAGCTCCACCCACATAGTGACTTCACTGCAGCTATTTGATAAACACCCATTTTTTAAAGGTACACACCCATGACAAAGTATCCCTGTCGATGTATTACTGCTGAAGTATGACTGTCGAAGTGTGGCTGTTGAGGAATCGCTGTCGAAGTGTTGCTTTTGACGTTTTTCTGTCAAAGTATCACTGTCGAAGTATGACAGACAAATTATCACAGTCAAAATATCACTGTTGACGTATCGCTGTAGATGAATCACTGTCGAAGTGTCGCTGTCAAAGTGTTGCTTTCGAAGTGTCAGTGTTGAAGTGTCACTGTCGAAGTGTCGCTGTTGAAGTTTCACTGTCGAAGTGTCGCTGTCTTATTTCAATGTTGAAATGCCGCTGATGAAGTGTCGCTGTCAAAGTATCACTGTCAAAGTATCCCTGTCGAAGTACCGCTTTCAAAGTTGTTACGGCCCAGGGTTTAGAAAACTCCAAAGTATAGCATGGAATTTACCTGACCCACAACTTTTAGTAGATTTTGGTTATGAGGAACACATGGGCCTACTTTACAGGGGTTCTGCAACAGAGACCGCAAGGATTTTAAAAATAACGATGTTTATTCTATGAATTCAGTTAACATTTCATAAACACAGAGGAAACATTTTATCAACTACCAACACAACAAGATCCCACAGAAACAGTACTCTATATGTAGCCCTTAATAACTTTCCTAACAATATACATAAGCCAATCACCCTTTTTATCAAAGCTGTAGGTTAAAATTCGTTACATAAGGCAGTTATCACTCTTAAATTAACAAGTGATCTGGACACATTTAATATACAAAGGGAGAGACAAAATGAACCTTCCTTGTCTGAATTCAGCGTTCAACTGCCGAAAACGAAAGTAAAACACAAAGCCACAAACAGCTTCCAGCTCAAAAGGAAAGCAAAAGCCAGAGACACAAACTAGATCCACCCATACAATGACATCCTGCAACTATTTGATATGCACCCATTTCATAAAGGTACACTCCCATGACAAAGTATCCCTGCCGAATAATCACAGTCGAAGTGTCGCTGCTGAAGTATTGCTCTTGAAGTGTCGCTGTTGAAGTGTCGCTGTCGAAGTGTCGCTGTCGAAGTGTCGCTGTCGAAGTGTCGCTGTCGAAGTGTCACTGTTGAAGTGTCCCTGTCGAAGTGTCGCTGTCGAAGTGTCGCTGACGAAGTGTCGCTGACGAAGTGTCGCTGTCGAAGTGTCGCTGTCGAAGTGTCCCTGTCGAAGTGTCCCTGTCGAAGTGTCCCTGTCGAAGTGTCCCTGTCGAAGTGTCGCTGTTGAAGTGTCGCTGTTGAAGTGTCGCTGTCGAAGTGTCGCTGTCGAAGTGTCCCTGTCGAAGTGTCGCTGTTGAAGTATCGCTGCCGAAGTGTTGCTCTTGAAGTGTCGCTGTTGAAGTGTCCCTGTCGAAGTGTCGCTGTCGAAGTGTCGCTGTTGAAGTGTCGCTGTCGAAGTGTCGCTGTTGAAGTGTCCCTGTCGAAGTGTCCCTGTCGAAGTGTCCCTGTCGAAGTGTCACTGTCGAAGTTTCGCTATTGAAGTGTCCCTGTCGAAGTGTCCCTGTCGAAGTGTCCCTGTCGAAGTGTCGCTGTCGAAGTGTCGCTGACGAAGTGTCGCTGACGAAGTGTCGCTGTCGAAGTGTCGCTGTCGAAGTGTCCCTGTCAAAGTGTCCCTGTCGAAGTGTCCCTGTCGAAGTGTCCCTGTCGAAGTGTCCCTGTCGAAGTGTCCCTGTCGAAGTGTCGCTGTTGAAGTGTCGCTGTTGAAGTGTCGCTGTCGAAGTGTCGCTGTCGAAGTGTCCCTGTCGAAGTGTCGCTGTTGAAGTATCGCTGCCGAAGTGTTGCTCTTGAAGTGTCGCTGTTGAAGTGTCCCTGTCGAAGTGTCGCTGTCGAAGTGTCGCTGTCGAAGTGTCGCTGTCGAAGTGTCGCTGTTGAAGTGTCCCTGTCGAAGTGTCCCTGTCGAAGTGTCCCTGTCGAAGTGTCACTGTCGAAGTGTCGCTGTCGAAGTGTCCCTGTCGAAGTGTCCCTGTCGAAGTGTCCCTGTCGAAGTGTCGCTGTTGAAGTGTCGCTGTCGAAGTGTCCCTGTCGAAGTGTCGCTGTTGAAGTATCGCTGTCGAAGTGTTGCTGTTGAAGTGTTGTACTTGAAGGGACGCTGTTGAAGTGTCACTGTTGAAGTGTGTCTGTTGAAGTGTCGCTTTCGATGTGCTGTAGTTGAAGTGTCGCTGTTGAAGTGTCGTTGTCAAAGTCTCGCTGTCAAAGTGTTGCTGTTTAACTGTCGGAGTATCACTGTCGAAGTGTCAGTGTTGAAGTGTCGTTTTCAGAGTATCGCTGTTGAATTGTTGCTATCGAAGTTTTACTGTCGAAATGTCGCTGTCGAAATGTCACTGTCAAAGGTTCATTGTCGAAGTGTCCCTGTTGAAGTGTTGCTGTTGAAGTATCGGTGTCAAAGTGTTGCTGTTGAAGTTTCCCTGTTGAAGTGTCCCTGTCGAAGTGTTGCTGTTGAAGTATCAGTGTCAAAGTGTGGCTGTTGAAACGTCACTCTCGAAGTGTCCCTATCGAAATGTAGCTGTCGAAGTGTCACTGTCGAAATGTAGCTGTCGAAGTGTCACTGTCGAAGTGTCCCTGTTGAAGTATCATTGTCAAAGTGTCACTGTCAAAGTATCACTTGTCGAAGTGTCTCTCTCAAATTATGACTGGCAAAGTGTTGCTATTGAAGTATCGGTGTTGAAGTGTTGCTGGCGAAGCGTCACTCTCGATGTGTAGCTGTCGAAGTGCCACTGTCGAACTGTCCCTGTTGAAGTGTTGCTGTTCATGTGTTGCTGTTGAATTGTTGCTGTTTAAGTATTGCTGTTGAACTATTGCTGTTGAAGTGATGATATGGGTTCAACGTCAAGGAGAAAAGTTAAGAGGAAATGTAACTTAGGAGAGGTTACTGATCGAGATGTTAAGATTCAAAACAGATGTAAAAAAGCCAACATAAGTGTACTTTCCCTGAATGCTCATAGTATTTGGAATAAAGTAAATGAGTTGATGGCGCAAATCATCGTGAATATCTATGATTTAGTGGCCATTACTGAAACATGGTTAAAGGATGGTCACGACTGGGAGTTAAATATCCGAGGGTATCAAACTATTCGGAAAGACAGAGTGGATGGCAAGGAAGGTGGTGTAGCTCTGTTATTGAAGGATGACATCCGGGCAATAGTAAGGGATGACATCGGTGCTATGGAGGATAAGGTTGAATCCATTTGGGTGGAAATCAGGAATAGTAAAGCGAAAAAGTCACTGATAGGAGTAGTCTATAGGCCACCAAATAGTAACATTATGGTGGGGCAGGCAATAAACAAAGAAATAACTGATGCATGTAAAAATCGTACAGCAGTTATCATGGGGAATTTTAATCTACATGTTGATTGGTTTAACCAGGTCGGTCAAGGGAGTCATGAGGAGGAGTTGAGAGAATGTATCCACGATAGTTTCCTAGAACAGTATGTAATAGAACCTATGAGGGAACAAGAGGTCCTAGATCTTGTCCTGTGTAATGAGACAGGATTGATTCATGATCTCATAGTTAGGGATCCTCTCGGAAGGAGCGATCACAATATGGTGGAATTTAAAATAAGATGGAGGGTTAGAAGGTAAAATCAAATACTAGTGTTTTGTGTTCAAACAAAGGAGATTACAATGGGATGAGAGAAGAACTAGCTAAGGTAGACTGGGAGAAAATACTTTATGGTGGAACAGTTGAGGAACAGTAGAGAACCTTCCAAGCGATTTTTCACAGTGCTCAGCAAAGCTTTATACCAAAAAAAAAGGAAGGACGGTAGAAAGAGGGAAAATCGACCGTGGATATCTAAGGAAATAAGGGAGAGTATCAAATTGAAGGAAAAAGCATACAAAGTGGCAAAGATTAGTGGGAGACTAGAGGACAGGGAAATCTTTAGGGGGCAACAGAAAGCTACTAAAAAAGCTATAAAGAAGAGTAAAATAGATTATGAGAGTAAACTTGCTCAGAATATAAAAACTGATAGTAAAAGTTTCTACAAATATATAAAACAAAAAAGAGTGGCTAAGGTAAATATTGGTCCTTTAGAGGATGAGAAGGGAGTTTTAATAATGGGAGATGAGGAAATGGCTGAGGAACTGAACAGGATTTTTGGGTCGGTCTTCACAGTGGAAGACACAAATAACATGCCAGTGACTGATAGAAATGAGGCTATGACAGGTGAGGACCTTGAGAGGATTGTTATCACTAAGGAGGTAGTGATGGGCAAGCTAATGGGGCTAATGGTAGACAAGTCTCCTGGCCCTGGTGGAATACATCCCAGAGTGCTAAAAGAGATGGCTAGGGAAATTGCAAATGCACTAGTGATAATTTTCCAAAATTCACTAGACTCTAGGGTGGTCCCGGTGGATTGGAAATTAGCAAACGTGACACCACTGTTTAAAAGAGGAGGTATTTAGAGAGCGGGTAATTATAGGTCAGTGAGCTTAACTTCGGTAGTAGGGAAGGTGCTGCAATCTATCATCAAGGAAGAAATAGCGAGGCATCTGGATAGAAATTGTCCCATTGGGCAGACGCAGCATGGGTTCATAAAGGGCAGGTCGTGCCTAACTAATTTAGTGGAATTTTTTGAGGACATTACCAGTGCAGAAGATAACAGGGAGTCAATGGATGTGGTATATCTGGATTTCCAGAAAGCCTTTGAGAAGGTGCCACACAAAAGGTTGCTGAGTAAGATAAAGATGCATGGCATTAAGGGTAAAGTAGTAGCATGGATAGAGGTTTGGTTAATTAATAGAAAGCAAAGAGTGGGGATTAATGGGTGTTTCTCTGGTTGGCAATCAGTAGCTAGTGGTGTCCCTCAGGGATCAGTGTTGGGCCCACAATTGTTCACAATTTACATAGATGATTTGGAGTTGGGGACCAAGGGCAATGAGTCCAAATTTGCAGATTACACTAAGATGAGTGGTAAAGCGAAAAGTGCAGAGAATTTTGGAAGTCTGCAGAGGGATTTGGATAGGTTAAGTGAATGGGCTAGGGTCTGGCAAATGTAATACAATGTTGACAAATGTGAGGTTATCCATTTTGGTAGGAATAACAGCAAAAGGGATTTTATTTAAATGATAAAATATTAAAGCATGCTGCTGTGCAGAGAGACCTGGGTGTGCTAGTGCATGAGTCGCAAAAAGTTGGTTAACAGGTGCAACAGGTGATTAAGAAGGCGAATGGAATGTTGTCCTCCATTGCTAGAGGAATGGAGTTTAAGACTAGGGAGGTTATGCTGCAATTGTATAAGGTGTTAGTTTTGGTCTCCTTACTAGAGAAAGGACGTACTGTCACTGGAGGGTGTGCAGAGGAGATTCACTAGGTTAATCCCAGAGCTGAAGGGGTTGGATTATGAGAGGAGGTTGAGTAGACTGGGACTGTACTTGTTGGAGTTTAGAAGGATGAGGGGGGATCTTATAGAAACATATAAAATTATGAAGGGAATAGATAGGATAGATGCGGGCAGGTTGTTTCCACTGGCGGGTGAAAGCAGAACTCAGGGGCATAGCCTCAAAATAAGGAGAAGTAAATTTAGGACTGAGTTTAGGAGGAACTTCTTCACCCAAAGGGTTGTGAATCTATGGAATTCCTTGCCCAGTGAAGCAGTAGAGGCTCCTTCATAAAATGTGTTTAAAATAAAGATAGATAGATTTTTGAAGAATAAAGGGATTAAGGGTTATGGTGTTCGGGCCGGAAAGTGGAGCTGAGTCCACAAAAGATCAGCCATGATCTCATTGAATGGTGGAGCAGGCTCGAGGGGCCAGATGGCCTACTCCTGCTCCTAGTTCTTATGTTCTTATGTTTTCAAGTATTGCTATTGAAGTATTGCTGTTGAAGTATTGCTGTTGAAGTGTTGCTGTTCAAGTATTGCTGTTGAACCATTGCTGTTGAAGCATTGTTGTTAAAGTATTGCTGTTAAAGTATTGTTGTTAAAGTATTGCTGTTAAATTATTGCTGTTCAAGTACAGCTGTTGAACCATTGCTGTTGAACTATTACTGTTGAAGCATTGCTATTGAGGTGTTGCTGTTGAATTACTGCTGTTGAAGTTTGCTGTTGAAGCATTGCTCCAGAAGTCCTGCTTCTGACGTATTGCTGTTGAAGCATTGCTGTTAAAGTATTGCTGTTGAAGTATTGCTGTTCATGTATTACTGTTAAAGTAGTGCTGTTCAAGTATTGCTGTTGAAGTATTGCTGTTGAAGCATTGCTGTTAATCTATTACTGTTGAAACATTCCTGTTGAAGCATTGCTGTTGAGGTTTAGCTGTTGACGTGTTGCTGTGGAAGATTTGTTGGAAAAGATTTGCTGTTGAAGTGGCGTTGAAGTATTGCTGCTGAAGCATTGTGATTGAAGCATTGCTGTTGAAGATTTTTTGATTTATTTTGCTGTTCAAGCATTGCAGTTGAACTCTTGCTGTTGAAGGTGTTGCTATTGAAACATTGCTGTTGAAGCATTGTTGTTGAAGTATTGCTGTTGTGATGTTTCTGTTGAAGCATTGCTGCTTAAGCAATGGTTTTGAAGGATTGCTATTGATGTATTGCACTGATGTGTTGCCGTTGAAGCATTGCTGTTGACCTATTAATGTTGAAGTATTGCAGTTGCAGCATTGCTGTTGAGAAGTTGCTGTTGAAGTATTGCTGTTGAAGTATTGCTGTTGAAGTATTGCTGTTGAAGCACTGCTGTTGATATATTGCTGTTGAAGTATTGCTGTTGAAGTATCGCTGTTGAAGTGATGCTGTCAAAGTGGCGCTGTCCAAATATCGCCGTCAAAGTGCGCTGTCAAAGTGTCACTGTAGAAATGTCGCTTTGAAGTATCGCTGTCGATGTGTTACTGTTGAAGGATCGCTGTTGAAGTATTGCTGTCAAAGTATCACTGTCGAAGTTGTTATCGGCCAGGGTTTAGAAATCGCCGAAGTATATCATGGAGGTGACAAGTCGTACAACGTTTAATAGAATTTGGTTATGAGGAGCACATGGACGTTATGCAGCACGTGTTATGCAACGGGGACCTTTAGTATATTTTAACAAAACAGTGTGTATTCTACAAAGTCAGTTAACATTTTGTAAACACACACAGTAAACATTTTGTCAACTTAACTACCCCCCACAGAAACAGTACTCTATATAACTTTCCGAACAACATCCATAAGCCAATCACCCTTTCTAACAAAGAAGTAGGTATAAATTATTTACACATTTTAAATTACCAAATGATCTGGACACCTTTTAAAGTACAAAGAGAGACATAATGAATCTTCCTTTTCTGAATTCAGCTGATTTCAACTGCCTAAAGTGAAAGTAAAACACAAAGCGAAAAACAGCTCCCAGCTCAAAACAGAAGTAAACGCCAGAGACACAACCCAGCTCCACCCACACAGTGACATCACTGCAGCTATTTCATAAACACCCATTTCACAAAGGTACACACCCATGACAAAGTATCCCTGTCGAAGTATCACTGCCGAAGTATGATTGTCGAAATGTGTCTGTCGAGGAATTGCTGATGAAGTTTTTCTTTCGATCTGTTACTGTCGAAGTATCACTTTCAAAGTATCACTGTGAAAGTATCACTGTCGAAATATCGCTGTTGACATATTGCTCTCGAAGAATCACTGTCGATGTTTCGCTGTCGACGTGTTGCTCACGAAGTGTCGCTGTTGAAGTGTCGCTGTCGAAGTGTCGCTGTCGAAGTGTCACTGTCGAAGTGTCGCTGTTGAAGTGTCGCTATCCAAGTGTCGCTGTCGAAGTATCGCTGTTGAAGTATCACTTGCTGTTGATGTTTCCCTGTCGAAGTATCACTGTTGAATTGTCACTGACGAAGTGTCGCTGTCGAAGTGTTACTGTTGAAGGGTCGCTGTTGAAGTGCCGCTGTCGGAGTGTCACTGTAGAAGTGATGCTCTTGGACTATCCTAGTTGAAGTGTCACTGTCGAAGTATCACTGTCATAGTGTCACTGTCAAAGTGCAACTGTCGATGTTTTGCTGACAAAGTGTCCCTGCTGATGTATCGCTGTCGAAATGTCGCTGTCAAAGTGTCACTGTCGAAGTATCACTGTCGAATTGTCACTGTCAAAGTGTCAGTGTCGAAGTATCACTGTTGAAGGATCGCTGTTGAAGTATCGCTGTGGAAGTGTCACTGTTGATGTGTCGTTGTGGAAGTTTCACTGTCGAAGTGTCGCTGTTCAAGTGTCGCTTTTAAAGCGCCGCTATCGGAGTGTCACTGTCGAAGTGATGCTCTTGGACTATCCCAGTTGAAGTGTCACTGTCGAAGTGCAACTGTCGATGTTTTGCTGACAAAGTGTCCCTGCTGATGTATCGCTGTCGAAATGTCGCTGTCAAAGTGTCACTGTCGAAGTATCACTGTCGAATTGTCACTGTCAAAGTGTCAGTGTCGAAGTATCACTGTTGAAGTATCGCTGTCGAAGTGTTACTGTCAAAGTATCACTGTCGATGTATCACTGTCGAAGTGTTACTGTTGAAGGATCGCTGTTGAAGTATCGCTGTGGAAGTGTCACTGTTGATGTGTCGCTGTGGAAGTATCACTGTCAAAGTGTCACTGTCAAAGTATCACTGTTGAAGTATCGCTGTCGAAGTGTTACTGTTGAAGGATCGCTGTTGGAGTATCGCTGTGGAAGTGTCACTGTTGATGTGTCGCTGTGGAAGTATCACTGTCAAAGTGTCACTGTCAAAGTATCACTGTTGAAGTATCGCTGTCGAAGTGTTACTGTTGAAGGATCGCTGTTGAAGTATCGCTGTGGAAGTGTCACTGTTGATGTGTCGCTGTGGAAGTATCACTGTCGAAGTGTCGCTGTTCAAGTGTCGCTTTTAAAGCGCCGGTATCGGAGTATCACTGTCGAAGTGATGCTCTTGGACTATCCTAGTTGAAGTGGCACTGTCGAAGTTCCACTGTCGAAGTCTCACTGTCAACTTCTCCTTGACGAAGTATCGCAGTAGAATGTCAGTGTCGAAGTGTCGCTGTTAAAGTATTGCTGGCAAGGTATTGCTGTTGGCGTGTTGCTGTCGAAGTCTCCCTGTTGAAGTATCACTGTCGAATTGTCACTGTCAAAGTGTCACTGTCGAAGTATCACTGTCGAATTGTCACTGTCAAAGTGTCACTGTCAAAGTGTCACTGTCGAAGTATCACTGTCGAATTGTCACTGTCAAAGTGTCACTGTCAAAGTATCACTGTCGAAGTATCACTGTCGAATTGTCACTGTCAAAGTGTCACTGTCGAAGTATCACTGTTGAATTGTCACTGTCAAAGTGTAACTGTCGAAGTATCACTGTCAAAGTGTCACTGTCAAAGTATCACTGTTGAAGTATCGCTGTCGAAGTGTTACTGTTGAAGGATCGCTGTTGAAGTATCGCTGTGGAAGTGTCACTGTTGATGTGTTGCTGTGGAAGTATCACTGTCGAAGGGTCGCTGTTCAAGTGTCGCTTTTAAAGTGCCGCTATCGGAGTGTCACTGTCGAAGTGATGCTCTTGGACTATCCTAGTTGAAGTGTCACTGTCGAAGTTCCACTGTCGAAGTCTCACTGTCGACGTCTCCCTGACGAAGTGTCACAGTCAAAGTGTCTCTGTCGAAGTGTCGCTGTCAAAGTATTGCTGGCAAAGTATCGCGTTGGCGTGTTGATGTCGAAGTCTCGCTGTCGAAGTCTCCCTGACGAAGTTTCACTGTTGAATTGTCACTGTCGAAGTGTCACTGTCGAAGTGTCACTGTCGAAGTATCACTGTCGAAGCGTTACTGTTGAAGGGTCACTGTTGAAATATTGATGTCGAAGTGTCACTGTCGATGTGTCGCCGTGGAAGTATCACAGTCGAAGTGTCGCTATTGAATGATCGCTGTCGAAGTGTCACTGTCGCTGTGTCGCTGTGGAAGTATCAGTGTCGAAGTGTCACTGTCAAAGTATCACTGTCGAAGTGTCGCTCTCGAAGTATCGCTCACGAAGTATTACTGTCGACTTCTCCCTAACGAAGTGTCACAATCGAAGTGCCACTGTCAATGTGTTGCTGTCAAAGAATTGCTGGCAAAGTATCGCTGTTGAAGTGTTACTGTCGAAGTTTCCCTGTCGAAGTATCACTGTCGAATTGTCACTGTCGAAGTATCACTGTCGAAGTATCACTGTCGAATTGTCACTGTCGAAGTATCACTGTCGAAGTGTTCCTGTTGAAGGGTTGCTGTCGAAGTTTCCCTGTCGAAGTATGACTGTCGAAGTGTCACTGTCGAAGTATGACTGTCGACGTGTTCCTGTTGAAGGGTTGCTGTTGAAATATCACTGTTGTAGTGTCGCTATCCAAGTGTCGCTGTCGAAGTATCGCTGTTGAAGTATCACTGCCAAAGTGTCACTGTCGAAGTGTTGCTGTCGAAGTCCTGCTGCCGAAGTTTTGCTATCGAACTGTCACTGTCGAAGTGTGGCTGTCGAAGTATCACTGTTGAAGTGTCACTGTCGATGTGTCGCTGTGGAAGTATCACTGTCGAAGTGTCACTGTCAAAGTACCACTGTCGAAGTGTCGCCATTGAATTATCGCAGTCGAAGTGTCGCTGTGGAAGTATCAATGTCGAAGTGTCGCTGCCAAAGTATTTCTGGCAAAGTATCGCTCTTGAAGTGTTGCTGTCGAAGTTTCCCTGTCGAAGTATCACTGTTGAATTGTCACTGTCTAAGTGTCACTGTCGAAGTGTCACTGTCGAAGTATCACTGTCGAAGTGTTATTGTTGAAGGGTCACTGTTGAAATATCGCTGTCGAAATGTCACTGTCGATGTATCACTGTCGATGTGTTACTGCTGAAGGGTCGCTGTTGAAGTATCGCTGTCGAAGTGTCACTGTTGATGTGTCGCTGTGGAAGTATCAGTGTCGAAGTGTCGCTCTCGAAGTATCGCTCACGAAGTATTACTGTCGACTTCTCCCTAACGAAGTGTCACAATCGAAGTATCGCTGTTGAAGTATCACTGCTGAAGTGTCACTGAAGAAGTGTTGCTGTCGAAGTGCTGCTGCCGAAGGTTTGCTGTTGAAGTATCAGTGTCGAAGTATCGCTCTCGAAGTATCGCTCACAAAGTATCGCTGTCGACTTCTCCCTGACGAAGTGTCGCAGTCGAAGTGTCACTGTCGAAGTGTCGCCATTGAATGATCGCTGTCGAAGTGTCACTGTCGATGTGTCGCTGTGGAAGTGTCAGTGTCGAAGTGTCACTGTCAAAGTATCACTGTCGAAGTGTCGCTCTCGAAGTATCGCTCACGAAGTATTACTGTCGACTTCTCCCTAACGAAGTGTCACAATCGAAGTGCCACTGTCAATGTGTTGCTGTCAAAGAATTGCTGGCAAAGTATCGCTGTTGAAGTGTTGCTGTCAAAGTTTCCCTGTCGAAGTATCACTGTCGAATTGTCACTGTCGAAGTATCACTGTCGAAGTATCACTGACGAATTGTCACTGTCGAAGTATCACTGTCGAAGTATCACTGACGAATTGTCACTGTCGAAGTATCACTGTCGAATTGTCACTGTCGAAGTATCACTGTCGAAGTGTTCCTGTTGAAGGGTTGCTGTCGAAGTTTCCCTGTCGAAGTATCACTGTCGAAGTGTCACTGTCGAAGTATGACTGTCGAAGTGTTCCTGTTGAAAGGTTGCTGTTGAAATATCACTGTTGAAGTGTCGCTATCCAAGTGCGCTGTTGAAGTATCGCTGTTGAAGTATCACTCCCAAAGTGTCACTGTCGAAGTGTTGCTGTCGAAGTCCTGCTGCCGAAGTTTTGCTATTGAACTGTCACTGTCGAAGTGTGGCTGTCGAAGTATCACTGTCGAAGTGTCACTGTCGATGTGTCACTGTGGAAGTATCACAGTCGAAGTGTCACTGTCGATGTGTTACTGTTGAAGGATCGCTGTTGAAGTATCGCTGTCGAGGTGTCACTGTTGATGTGTCGCTGTGGAAGTATCAGTGTTGAAGTGTCACTGTCAAAGTATCACTGTCGAAGTGTCGCTCACGGAGTATTACTGTCGACGTCTCCCCAACGAAGTGTCACAATCGAAGTGCCACAGTCAATTGCTGGCAAAGTATCGCTGTTGAAGTGTTGCTGTCGAAGTTTTCCTGTCGAAGTATCACTGTCGAATTGTCACCGTCGAAGTGTCACTGTCGAAGTATGACTGTCGAAGTGTTCCTGTCGAAGGGTTGCTGTTGAAGTATCACTGTTGAAGTGTCGCTATCCAAGTGTCGCTGTCGAAGTATCGCTGTTGAAGTATCACTGCCAAAGTGTCACTGTCGAAGTGTTGCTGTTGAAGTCCTGCTGCCGAAGTTTTGCTGTCGAAGTATCACTGTCGAAGTGTGGCTGTCGAAGTATCACTGTTGAAGTGTGACTGTCACTATCAAACTGTCGCTGTCGACGTGTTACTGTCAAAGTATCACAGTCGAATATTTACTGTCAAAGATTCACTGCAGAACTGTCACTGTCGAAGAGTCACTGTTGAAGATTCGCTGTTGAAGTCTCACTGTTAAAGTGTCATTGTCGAAGAGTCAGTGTCGAAGATTCACTGTTGAAGTATCGCCATCCAAATGTCACTGTTGAATATCGCTCTTGAAGGGTCGCTGTAGAAGTGTTGCTCTCAAAGTATCGCTGTTGAAGAGTCACAGTCAAAGTGTCACTGTCGAAGTGTCACTGTTCAAGTATCGCTGTTGAAGTGCCACTGTTGGAGTGTCACGGTCGAAAGTGATGCTCTTGGACTATCCTAGTTGAAGTGTCACTGTTGAAGTATCACTGTCGTAGTGCAACTGTCGATGTTTCGGTGTCAAAGTGTCCCTGCTGATGTATCACTGTCGAAGTGTCGCTGTCGAAGTGTTGCTATCAAAGTATTACTGTCAAAGTGTCACTGTCGAAGTTTTGCTATCAAACTATCACTGTCAAAGTGTCGCTGTCGAAGTATCACTGTCGAAGTGTCACTGTCAAAGTATCGCTGTCGAAGTGTCACTGTCAAAGTATCGCTGTCGACGTGTCACTGTCAAAGTATCACTGACGAAGTGTCACTGTGAAAGTATCACTGTCGAAGTGGTGCTATCAAAGTATCACTGTCAAAGTGTCGCTGTCGAAGTATCACTGTCGAAGTGTCACTGTCAAAGTATCGCTGTCGAAGTGTCACTGTCAAAGTATCGCTGTCGACGTGTCACTGTCAAAGTATCACTGTCGAAGTGCCAGTGTCAAAGTATCACTGTCGAAGTGTCACTGTCAAAGTATCACTGTTGAAGTGGTGCTATCAAAGTATCACTGTCAAAGTATCGCTGTCGAAGTGGCACTGTCAAAGTATCACTGTCGAAGTGTCAGTGTCAAAGTATCACTGTCGAAGTGTCACTGTGAAAGTATCACTGTCGAAGTGGTGCTATCAAAGTATCACTGTCAAAGTGTCGCTATCGAAGTATCACTGACGAAGTGTCACTGTTGAAGTCTCACTGTCGACTTCTCCCTGATGAAGTTTAGCAGTCGAAGTGTCACTGTTGAAGTGTCGCTGTCAGTATTGCTTGCAAAGTATCACTGTTGAAGTGTTGCTGTTGAAGTGTCGCTGTCGAAGTGTCGCTGTCGAAGTGTCACTGTCGAAGTGTCACTGTCGAAGTGTCGCTGTCAGTATTGCTGGCAAAGTATCACTGTTGAAGTGTTGCTGTCGAAGTGTCAATGTCGAAGTGTCACTGTCGAAGTCTCGCCATCGAAGTTTCCCGGTCGAAGTATCGCTGTCGAAGTGTTGCTGTTGAACAGTCACTGTCGAAGTGTCACTGTCGAAGTGTCACTGTCGAAGTATCACTTGTCGAAGTGTCACTCTTGAATTATGACTGTCAAAGTGTCACTGTCGAAGAGTCGCTGTCAAAGTATTGCTGGCAAAGTTCGCTGTTGACATTTTGCTGTTGATGTTTCCCTGTCGAAGTATCACTGTCGAAATGTCACTGTCGAAGTGTCGCTGTCAAAGTATTGCTGGCAAAGTATCGCTGTTGGCGTGTTGCTGTCGAAGTCTCCCTGTCGAAGTATCACTGTCGAATTGTCACTGTCAAAGTGTCACTGTCGAAGTATCGCTGTCGACGTGTCACTGTCAAAGTATCACTGTCGAAGTGTCAGTGTCAAAGTATCACTGTCGAAGTGTCACTGTCAAAGTATCGCTGTTGAAGTGGTGCTATCAAAGTATCACTGTCAAAGTATCGCTGTCGAAGTGGCACTGTCAAAGTATCACTGTCGAAGTGTCAGTGTCAAAGTATCACTGTCGGAGTGTCACTGTGAAAGTATCGCTGTCGAAGTGGTGCTATCAAAGTATCACTGTCCAAGTGTCGCTATCGAAGTATCACTGACGAAGTGTCACTGTTGAAGTCTCACTGTCGACTTCTCCCTGATGAAGTTTAGCAGTCGAAGTGTCACTGTTGAAGTGTCGCTGTCAGTATTGCTGGCAAAGTATCGCTGTTGAAGTGTCGCTGTTGAAGTGTCGCTGTCGAAGTGTCGCTGTCGAAGTGTCGCTGTCGAAGTGTCGCTGTCGAAGTGTCGCTGTCAGTATTGCTGGCAAAGTATCACTGTTGAAGTGTTGCTGTCGAAGTGTCAATGTCGAAGTGTCACTGTCGAAGTCTCGCCATCGAAGTTTCCCGGTCGAAGTATCACTGTCGAAGTGTCACTGTGAAAGTATCACTGTCGAAGTGTCACTGTGAAAGTATCGCTGTCGAAGTGGTGCTATCAAAATATCACTGTCCAAGTGTCGCTATCGAAGTATCACTGACGAAGTGTCACTGTTGAAGTCTCACTGTCGACTTCTCCCTGATGAAGTTTAGCAGTCGAAGTGTCACTGTTGAAGTGTCGCTGTCAGTATTGCTGGCAAAGTACCGCTGTTGAAGTATTGCTGTCGAAGTGTCGCTGTCGAAGTGTCGCTGTCGAAGTGCCGCTGTCGAAGTGTCGCTGTCAGTATTGCTGGCAAAGTATCACTGTTGAAGTGTTGCTGTCGAAGTGTCACTGTCGAAGTCTCGCCATCGAAGTTTCCCGGTCGAAGTATCGCTGTCGAAGTGTTGCTGTTGAACAGTCACTGTCGACATGTCACTGTCGAAGTATCACTTGTCGAAGTGTCACTCTTGAATTATGACTGTCAAAGTGTCACTGTCGAAGAGTCACTGTCAAAGTATTGCTGGCAAAGTTCGCTGTTGATATTTTGCTGTTGATGTTTCCCTGTCGAAGTATCACTGTCGAATTGTCACTGTCGAAGTGTCACTGTCGAAGTGTTACTGTTGAAGGGTCGCTGTTGAAGTGCCGCTGTCGGAGTATCGTTGTCAAAGTGTTACTGTTGAAGTATCGCAGTTGAAGAGTCACTGTTGAAGATTCACTGCAGAAGTGTCACTGTTGAAGCATCACTGTCGAAGTGTCAATGTAGAAGATTCGCTATCGAAGTTTTGCTATCCAAATGTTACGTCGAATATTACTCTTGAAGTGTCGCTGCCGAAGTGTCACTGTCAAATGTCACTGTTGAAGTATCACTGTAGAAGTATCGCTGATGAAGTATTACTGTCGGAGTGTCACTGTCGAAGTGTTGCTGTCGAAGTATCACTGACGAAGTGTCGCTCTCAAAGTATCGCTATCGAAGTATCACTGTCAACATCTCCATGTTGCTGAGTATCGTTGTTGAATTGTTGCTGTCGAAGTATCACAGTTGAAGAAACACTGTCGAAGTTTCAGTGCAGAAGTGTCACTGTCGAAGCATGACTGTCGAAGTGGCACTGTCGAAGGCTCACTGTCAAAGTGTTACTGTTGTGAGTCACTTTTGAAGATTCGCTATCGAAGTTTTGCTATCCATTAGTCACTGTCAAATATTGCTCTTGAAGTGTCACTGTGGAAGTGTGGCTGTTGAAGTGGCACTCTCGAAGTTTCACTGTTGATATGTCGCTGTCGAAGTTTCACTGTCGAAGTATCACTGTCGAAGTGTCACTGTCAAAGTGTCACTGTCAAAGTATCACTGTTGAAGTATCGCTGTCGAAGTGTTACTGTTGAAGGATCGCTGTTGGAGTATCGCTGTGGAAGTGTCACTGTTGATGTGTCGCTGTGGAAGTATCACTGTCAAAGTGTCACTGTCAAAGTATCACTGTTGAAGTATCGCTGTCGAAGTGTTACTGTTGAAGGATCGCTGTTGAAGTATCGCTGTGGAAGTGTCACTGTTGATGTGTCGCTGTGGAAGTATCACTGTCGAAGTGTCGCTGTTCAAGTGTCGCTTTTAAAGCGCCGGTATCGGAGTATCACTGTCGAAGTGATGCTCTTGGACTATCCTAGTTGAAGTGGCACTGTCGAAGTTCCACTGTCGAAGTCTCACTGTCAACTTCTCCTTGACGAAGGATCGCAGTAGAATGTCAGTGTCGAAGTGTCGCTGTTAAAGTATTGCTGGCAAGGTATTGCTGTTGGCGTGTTGCTGTCGAAGTCTCCCTGTTGAAGTATCACTGTCGAATTGTCACTGTCAAAGTGTCACTGTCGAAGTATCACTGTCGAATTGTCACTGTCAAAGTGTCACTGTCAAAGTGTCACTGTCGAAGTATCACTGTCGAATTGTCACTGTCAAAGTGTCACTGTCAAAGTATCACTGTCGAAGTATCACTGTCGAATTGTCACTGTCAAAGTGTCACTGTCGAAGTATCACTGTTGAATTGTCACTGTCAAAGTGTAACTGTCGAAGTATCACTGTCAAAGTGTCACTGTCAAAGTATCACTGTTGAAGTATCGCTGTCGAAGTGTTACTGTTGAAGGATCGCTGTTGAAGTATCGCTGTGGAAGTGTCACTGTTGATGTGTTGCTGTGGAAGTATCACTGTCGAAGGGTCGCTGTTCAAGTGTCGCTTTTAAAGTGCCGCTATCGGAGTGTCACTGTCGAAGTGATGCTCTTGGACTATCCTAGTTGAAGTGTCACTGTCGAAGTTCCACTGTCGAAGTCTCACTGTCGACGTCTCCCTGACGAAGTGTCACAGTCAAAGTGTCTCTGTCGAAGTGTCGCTGTCAAAGTATTGCTGGCAAAGTATCGCGTTGGCGTGTTGATGTCGAAGTCTCGCTGTCGAAGTCTCCCTGACGAAGTTTCACTGTTGAATTGTCACTGTCGAAGTGTCACTGTCGAAGTGTCACTGTCGAAGTATCACTGTCGAAGCGTTACTGTTGAAGGGTCACTGTTGAAATATTGATGTCGAAGTGTCACTGTCGATGTGTCGCCGTGGAAGTATCACAGTCGAAGTGTCGCTATTGAATGATCGCTGTCGAAGTGTCACTGTCGCTGTGTCGCTGTGGAAGTATCAGTGTCGAAGTGTCACTGTCAAAGTATCACTGTCGAAGTGTCGCTCTCGAAGTATCGCTCACGAAGTATTACTGTCGACTTCTCCCTAACGAAGTGTCACAATCGAAGTGCCACTGTCAATGTGTTGCTGTCAAAGAATTGCTGGCAAAGTATCGCTGTTGAAGTGTTACTGTCGAAGTTTCCCTGTCGAAGTATCACTGTCGAATTGTCACTGTCGAAGTATCACTGTCGAAGTATCACTGTCGAATTGTCACTGTCGAAGTATCACTGTCGAAGTGTTCCTGTTGAAGGGTTGCTGTCGAAGTTTCCCTGTCGAAGTATGACTGTCGAAGTGTCACTGTCGAAGTATGACTGTCGACGTGTTCCTGTTGAAGGGTTGCTGTTGAAATATCACTGTTGTAGTGTCGCTATCCAAGTGTCGCTGTCGAAGTATCGCTGTTGAAGTATCACTGCCAAAGTGTCACTGTCGAAGTGTTGCTGTCGAAGTCCTGCTGCCGAAGTTTTGCTATCGAACTGTCACTGTCGAAGTGTGGCTGTCGAAGTATCACTGTTGAAGTGTCACTGTCGATGTGTCGCTGTGGAAGTATCACTGTCGAAGTGTCACTGTCAAAGTACCACTGTCGAAGTGTCGCCATTGAATTATCGCAGTCGAAGTGTCGCTGTGGAAGTATCAATGTCGAAGTGTCGCTGCCAAAGTATTTCTGGCAAAGTATCGCTCTTGAAGTGTTGCTGTCGAAGTTTCCCTGTCGAAGTATCACTGTTGAATTGTCACTGTCTAAGTGTCACTGTCGAAGTGTCACTGTCGAAGTATCACTGTCAAAGTGTTATTGTTGAAGGGTCACTGTTGAAATATCGCTGTCGAAATGTCACTGTCGATGTATCACTGTCGATGTGTTACTGCTGAAGGGTCGCTGTTGAAGTATCGCTGTCGAAGTGTCACTGTTGATGTGTCGCTGTGGAAGTATCAGTGTCGAAGTGTCGCTCTCGAAGTATCGCTCACGAAGTATTACTGTCGACTTCTCCCTAACGAAGTGTCACAATCGAAGTATCGCTGTTGAAGTATCACTGCTGAAGTGTCACTGAAGAAGTGTTGCTGTCGAAGTGCTGCTGCCGAAGGTTTGCTGTTGAAGTATCAGTGTCGAAGTATCGCTCTCGAAGTATCGCTCACAAAGTATCGCTGTCGACTTCTCCCTGACGAAGTGTCGCAGTCGAAGTGTCACTGTCGAAGTGTCGCCATTGAATGATCGCTGTCGAAGTGTCACTGTCGATGTGTCGCTGTGGAAGTGTCAGTGTCGAAGTGTCACTGTCAAAGTATCACTGTCGAAGTGTCGCTCTCGAAGTATCGCTCACGAAGTATTACTGTCGACTTCTCCCTAACGAAGTGTCACAATCGAAGTGCCACTGTCAATGTGTTGCTGTCAAAGAATTGCTGGCAAAGTATCGCTGTTGAAGTGTTGCTGTCAAAGTTTCCCTGTCGAAGTATCACTGTCGAATTGTCACTGTCGAAGTATCACTGTCGAAGTATCACTGACGAATTGTCACTGTCGAAGTATCACTGTCGAAGTATCACTGACGAATTGTCACTGTCGAAGTATCACTGTCGAATTGTCACTGTCGAAGTATCACTGTCGAAGTGTTCCTGTTGAAGGGTTGCTGTCGAAGTTTCCCTGTCGAAGTATCACTGTCGAAGTGTCACTGTCGAAGTATGACTGTCGAAGTGTTCCTGTTGAAAGGTTGCTGTTGAAATATCACTGTTGAAGTGTCGCTATCCAAGTGCGCTGTTGAAGTATCGCTGTTGAAGTATCACTCCCAAAGTGTCACTGTCGAAGTGTTGCTGTCGAAGTCCTGCTGCCGAAGTTTTGCTATTGAACTGTCACTGTCGAAGTGTGGCTGTCGAAGTATCACTGTCGAAGTGTCACTGTCGATGTGTCACTGTGGAAGTATCACAGTCGAAGTGTCACTGTCGATGTGTTACTGTTGAAGGATCGCTGTTGAAGTATCGCTGTCGAGGTGTCACTGTTGATGTGTCGCTGTGGAAGTATCAGTGTTGAAGTGTCACTGTCAAAGTATCACTGTCGAAGTGTCGCTCACGGAGTATTACTGTCGACGTCTCCCCAACGAAGTGTCACAATCGAAGTGCCACAGTCAATTGCTGGCAAAGTATCGCTGTTGAAGTGTTGCTGTCGAAGTTTTCCTGTCGAAGTATCACTGTCGAATTGTCACCGTCGAAGTGTCACTGTCGAAGTATGACTGTCGAAGTGTTCCTGTCGAAGGGTTGCTGTTGAAGTATCACTGTTGAAGTGTCGCTATCCAAGTGTCGCTGTCGAAGTATCGCTGTTGAAGTATCACTGCCAAAGTGTCACTGTCGAAGTGTTGCTGTTGAAGTCCTGCTGCCGAAGTTTTGCTGTCGAAGTATCACTGTCGAAGTGTGGCTGTCGAAGTATCACTGTTGAAGTGTGACTGTCACTATCAAACTGTCGCTGTCGACGTGTTACTGTCAAAGTATCACAGTCGAATATTTACTGTCAAAGATTCACTGCAGAACTGTCACTGTCGAAGAGTCACTGTTGAAGATTCGCTGTTGAAGTCTCACTGTTAAAGTGTCATTGTCGAAGAGTCAGTGTCGAAGATTCACTGTTGAAGTATCGCCATCCAAATGTCACTGTTGAATATCGCTCTTGAAGGGTCGCTGTAGAAGTGTTGCTCTCAAAGTATCGCTGTTGAAGAGTCACAGTCAAAGTGTCACTGTCGAAGTGTCACTGTTCAAGTATCGCTGTTGAAGTGCCACTGTTGGAGTGTCACGGTCGAAAGTGATGCTCTTGGACTATCCTAGTTGAAGTGTCACTGTTGAAGTATCACTGTCGTAGTGCAACTGTCGATGTTTCGGTGTCAAAGTGTCCCTGCTGATGTATCACTGTCGAAGTGTCGCTGTCGAAGTGTTGCTATCAAAGTATTACTGTCAAAGTGTCACTGTCGAAGTTTTGCTATCAAACTATCACTGTCAAAGTGTCGCTGTCGAAGTATCACTGTCGAAGTGTCACTGTCAAAGTATCGCTGTCGAAGTGTCACTGTCAAAGTATCGCTGTCGACGTGTCACTGTCAAAGTATCACTGACGAAGTGTCACTGTGAAAGTATCACTGTCGAAGTGGTGCTATCAAAGTATCACTGTCAAAGTGTCGCTGTCGAAGTATCACTGTCGAAGTGTCACTGTCAAAGTATCGCTGTCGAAGTGTCACTGTCAAAGTATCGCTGTCGACGTGTCACTGTCAAAGTATCACTGTCGAAGTGCCAGTGTCAAAGTATCACTGTCGAAGTGTCACTGTCAAAGTATCACTGTTGAAGTGGTGCTATCAAAGTATCACTGTCAAAGTATCGCTGTCGAAGTGGCACTGTCAAAGTATCACTGTCGAAGTGTCAGTGTCAAAGTATCACTGTCGAAGTGTCACTGTGAAAGTATCACTGTCGAAGTGGTGCTATCAAAGTATCACTGTCAAAGTGTCGCTATTGAAGTATCACTGACGAAGTGTCACTGTTGAAGTCTCACTGTCGACTTCTCCCTGATGAAGTTTAGCAGTCGAAGTGTCACTGTTGAAGTGTCGCTGTCAGTATTGCTTGCAAAGTATCACTGTTGAAGTGTTGCTGTTGAAGTGTCGCTGTCGAAGTGTCGCTGTCGAAGTGTCACTGTCGAAGTGTCACTGTCGAAGTGTCGCTGTCAGTATTGCTGGCAAAGTATCACTGTTGAAGTGTTGCTGTCGAAGTGTCAATGTCGAAGTGTCACTGTCGAAGTCTCGCCATCGAAGTTTCCCGGTCGAAGTATCGCTGTCGAAGTGTTGCTGTTGAACAGTCACTGTCGAAGTGTCACTGTCGAAGTGTCACTGTCGAAGTATCACTTGTCGAAGTGTCACTCTTGAATTATGACTGTCAAAGTGTCACTGTCGAAGAGTCGCTGTCAAAGTATTGCTGGCAAAGTTCGCTGTTGACATTTTGCTGTTGATGTTTCCCTGTCGAAGTATCACTGTCGAAATGTCACTGTCGAAGTGTCGCTGTCAAAGTATTGCTGGCAAAGTATCGCTGTTGGCGTGTTGCTGTCGAAGTCTCCCTGTCGAAGTATCACTGTCGAATTGTCACTGTCAAAGTGTCACTGTCGAAGTATCGCTGTCGACGTGTCACTGTCAAAGTATCACTGTCGAAGTGTCAGTGTCAAAGTATCACTGTCGAAGTGTCACTGTCAAAGTATCGCTGTTGAAGTGGTGCTATCAAAGTATCACTGTCAAAGTATCGCTGTCGAAGTGGCACTGTCAAAGTATCACTGTCGAAGTGTCAGTGTCAAAGTATCACTGTCGGAGTGTCACTGTGAAAGTATCGCTGTCGAAGTGGTGCTATCAAAGTATCACTGTCCAAGTGTCGCTATCGAAGTATCACTGACGAAGTGTCACTGTTGAAGTCTCACTGTCGACTTCTCCCTGATGAAGTTTAGCAGTCGAAGTGTCACTGTTGAAGTGTCGCTGTCAGTATTGCTGGCAAAGTATCGCTGTTGAAGTGTCGCTGTTGAAGTGTCGCTGTCGAAGTGTCGCTGTCGAAGTGTCGCTGTCGAAGTGTCGCTGTCGAAGTGTCGCTGTCAGTATTGCTGGCAAAGTATCACTGTTGAAGTGTTGCTGTCGAAGTGTCAATGTCGAAGTGTCACTGTCGAAGTCTCGCCATCGAAGTTTCCCGGTCGAAGTATCACTGTCGAAGTGTCACTGTGAAAGTATCACTGTCGAAGTGTCACTGTGAAAGTATCGCTGTCGAAGTGGTGCTATCAAAATATCACTGTCCAAGTGTCGCTATCGAAGTATCACTGACGAAGTGTCACTGTTGAAGTCTCACTGTCGACTTCTCCCTGATGAAGTTTAGCAGTCGAAGTGTCACTGTTGAAGTGTCGCTGTCAGTATTGCTGGCAAAGTACCGCTGTTGAAGTATTGCTGTCGAAGTGTCGCTGTCGAAGTGTCGCTGTCGAAGTGCCGCTGTCGAAGTGTCGCTGTCAGTATTGCTGGCAAAGTATCACTGTTGAAGTGTTGCTGTCGAAGTGTCACTGTCGAAGTCTCGCCATCGAAGTTTCCCGGTCGAAGTATCGCTGTCGAAGTGTTGCTGTTGAACAGTCACTGTCGACGTGTCACTGTCGAAGTATCACTTGTCGAAGTGTCACTCTTGAATTATGACTGTCAAAGTGTCACTGTCGAAGAGTCACTGTCAAAGTATTGCTGGCAAAGTTCGCTGTTGACATTTTGCTGTTGATGTTTCCCTGTCGAAGTATCACTGTCGAAATGTCACTGTCGAAGTGTCGCTGTCAAAGAATTGCTGGCAAAGTATCGCTGTTGGCGTGTTGCTGTCGAAGTCTCCCTGTCGAAGTATCACTGTCGAATTGTCACTGTCGAAGTGTTGCTGTCAAAGCATTGCTGGCAAGGTATTGCTGTTGGCGTGTTGCTGTCGAAGTCTCCCTGTCGAAGTATCACTGTCGAATTGTCACTGTCAAAGTATCAGTGTCGAAGTGCCGCTCTCGAAGTATCGCTCACGAAGTATCACTGTCGACTTCTCCCTGACGAAGTATCGCAGTCGAATTGTCACTGTCAAAGTATTGCTGGCAAAGTATCGCTGTTGGCATGTTGCTGTCGAAGTCTCCCTGTCGAAGTATCACTGTCGAATTGTCACTGTCAAAGTGTCACTGTCGAAGTATCACTGTCCAAGTGTTGCTCTCAAAGTATCGCTATCGAATTATCACTGTGAACATCTCCCAGTCAAAGTGTCACTGTCAAAGTGTCACTCGGAGTATCGTTGTTGAAGTGTTGGTGTCGAAGTATCACCGTCGGAGAGTCACTGTCAAAGTTTCACTGCAGAAGTGGCACTGTCGAAGCATCAATGTCGATGTGGCGCTGTTGAGGTCTCACTGTCAAAGTGTTACTGTTGAAGAGTCACTGTTGAAGATTTGCTGTCGAAGATTCGCTATCCATTAGTCGCTATCAAATATCGCTGGAGAGGTTTCTCAGTCGAAGTGTAGCTGTCGACTTGTTGCTGTCGAAGTATCACTGTCGAAGTATCGCTGTTGAAGTGTCACTGTCGAAGTGTTGCTGTCCAAGTGTCGCTGTCGACGTATCGCTGTCCAAGTGTCCCTGTCGAAGTATCGCTGTTGAAGTGTCGCTGTCGAAGTGTCAATGTCGAAGTGTCACTGTCGACGTATCGCTGTCGAAGTTTCCCGGTCGAAGTATCGCTGTCGAGGTGTTGCTGTTGAACAGTCACTGTCGAAGTGTCACTGTCGAAGTATCACTTGTCGAAGTGTCACTCTTGAATTATGACTGTCAAAGTGTCACTGTCGAAGAGTCGCTGTCAAAGTATTGCTGGCAAAGTTCGCTGTTGATATTTTGCTGTTGATGTTTCCCTGTCGAAGTATCACTGTCGAATTGTCACTGTCGAAGTGTCACTGTCGAAGTGTTACTGTTGAAGGGTCGCTGTTGAAGTGCCGCTGTCGGAGTATCGTTGTCAAAGTGTTACTGTTGAAGTATCGCAGTTGAAGAGTCACTGTTGAAGATTCACTGCAGAAGTGTCACTGTTGAAGCATCACTGTCGAAGTGTCAATGTAGAAGATTCGCTATCGAAGTTTTGCTATCCAAATGTTACGTCGAATATTACTCTTGAAGTGTCGCTGCCGAAGTGTCACTGTCAAATGTCACTGTTGAAGTATCACTGTAGAAGTATCGCTGATGAAGTATTACTGTCGGAGTGTCACTGTCGAAGTGTTGCTGTCGAAGTATCACTGACGAAGTGTCGCTCTCAAAGTATCGCTATCGAAGTATCACTGTCAACATCTCCATGTTGCTGAGTATCGTTGTTGAATTGTTGCTGTCGAAGTATCACAGTTGAAGAAACACTGTCGAAGTTTCAGTGCAGAAGTGTCACTGTCGAAGCATGACTGTCGAAGTGGCACTGTCGAAGGCTCACTGTCAAAGTGTTACTGTTGTGAGTCACTTTTGAAGATTCGCTATCGAAGTTTTGCTATCCATTAGTCACTGTCAAATATTGCTCTTGAAGTGTCACTGTGGAAGTGTGGCTGTTGAAGTGGCACTCTCGAAGTTTCACTGTTGATATGTCGCTGTCGAAGTTTCACTGTCGAAGTATCACTGTCGAAGTGTCACTGTCGAAGTGCCGCTGTCGGAGTGTAACTGTCGAAGTGTCGCTGTCGAAGTGCCGCTGTCGGAGTGTCACTGTCGAAGTGTCGCTGTCGAAGTGCCGCTGTCGGAGTGTCACTGTCGAAGTGACGCTCTCAAAAAGTATCGCTATTGATGTATCACTGTCAACATCTCCCTGTAAAAGTGTCGCTGTTGAAGTGTCCCTGTTGAAGTGTCGCTGTCGAAGTGTCACTGTCGAAGTGTCGCTGTCGAAGTGCCGCTGTCAGAGTGTCACTGTCGAAGTGCCGCTGTCGGAGTGTAACTGTCGAAGTGTCGCTGTCGAAGTGCCGCTGTCGGAGTGTCACTGTCGAAGTGACGCTCTCAAAAAGTATCGCTATTGATGTATCACTGTCAACATCTCCCTGTCAAAGTGTCGTTGTTGAAGTGTTGCTGTCGAAGTATCACAGTTGAAGAGTCACTGTTGAAGTTTTACTGCAGAAGTGTCACAGTCGAAGCATCACTGTCGAAGTGGCACTGTCGAAGGCTCACTGTCAAAGTGTTAATGTTGAGAGTCACTGTTGAAGATTTGCTGTTGAAGTTTTGCTATCCATTAGTCACTGTCAAATATTGCTCTTGAAGAGTCACTGTGCAAGTGTGGCTGTTGAAATGGCACTGTCGAAGTCTCACTGTCAAAGTGTTACTGTTGAAGAGTCACTGTTGGAGATTTGCTGTCGAAGATTCGCGATCCATTAGTCACTGGCAAATATCGCTGGAGAGGTTTCTCAGTCGAAGTGCAGCTGTCGACATGTTGCTGTCGAAGTGTCACCGTCGAAGTATCACTGTCATATATCACTGCCGAAGTGTCGCTGTTGAAGTATTGCGGTTGAAGTATCACTGCCAATATGTTGCCGTAGAAATATCACTGTCAAAGTGTCACTGTTGAAGCATCACTGTCAAAGTGTCGCTGTCATTTTATCAGTGTTGACGTATCGCGGTCGAAGTATCGCTGTTGAAAAGTCACTGTTGAATTATCACTGTTGAAGTATCACTGTCGAAGTGTCATTGTTGAAGTATCACTTGTCGAAGTGTCGCTTTCAAAATATGATTGTCGAAGTGTCACTGTCGAAGTGACGCTAACAAAGTATTGCTGTCGAAGAATCGCTGTTGAACTGTTGCTGTCGAAGTTTCCCTGTCGAAGTTTCCCTGTCGAAGTATCACTGTCGAAGTATCACTGTTGAATTGTCACTGTCAAAGTGTCACTGTTGAAGTATCACCGTCGAATTGTTACTGTTGAACAGTCGCCTTTGAAGTACCGCTGTTGAAGTGTCACTGTTGAAGTGTCGCTGTCGAAGTGTCGCTCTCAAAGTATCGCTATCGAAGTATCACTGTGAACATCTCCCAGTCGAAGTGTCGCTGTTGAAGCGTCACTCGAATTATGACATTCGAAGCGTCACTGTTGAAGTGTCGCTGTCAAAGTATCGGTGTTGACATATCGCTGTCGAAGTATCGCTGTTGAAAAGTCACTGTTGAAGTATCACTGTCGAAGTCTCACTGTTGAAGTATTACTTGTCGAAGTGTCACTCTCAAATTATGACTGTCGATTTGTCACAGTCGAAGTGTCGCTGTCAAAGTATTGGTGTCGAAGTATCGCTGTTGAACTGTTGCTGTCGAAGTTTCCATGTCGAAGTTTCCCTGTCGAAGTGTCACTGTCGAATTGTCACTGTCGAAGTGTCACTGTCGCGTACCAGCCTTCCCGGACAGGCGCCAGAACGTGGCGACTAGGGGCTTTTCACAGTAACTTCATTGAAGCCTACTCGTGACAATAAGCGATTTTCATTTCATTTCATTTTCATCACTGTCGAATTGTTACTGTCGAAGAGTCGCTGTTGAAGTGTCGATGTCAAAGTGTCGATGTCGAAGTGTCACTCTCGAAGTGTCGCTGTCGAAGTGTCGCTCTCGAAGTATCGCTATCGAAGTATCACTGTGAACATCTCGCACTCAAAGTGTCGCTGTTGAAGTGTCACTGTTGGCCTATCATTCTTGAAGTGTTGGTGTCGAAGTATCACCGTCGAAGAGTCACTATCGAAGTTTCACTGCAGAAGTGTCACTGTCGAAGCATCAATGTCGAAGTGGCGCTATTGAAGTGTCACTGGCGAATTGTCACTGTTGAGGTGTTGCCATCGAAGTATCATTGTCGAAGCATCGCTGTTGATGTGTCACTGTCGAAGTTTCGCTATCCATTAGTCACTGTCAAATATTGCTCTTGAAGTGTTGCTGTAGAAGAGTGGCTGTTGAAGTGGGACTGTCGAAGTTTCACTGTCAATATGTCGCTGTCGAAGTTTCACTGTCGAAGTATCACTGTCGAAGTGCCGCTGTCGACGTGTCACTGTCGAAGTGCCGCTGTCAAAGTATCACTGTCGAAGTGTCGCTGTCGAAGTGCCGCTGTCAAAGTATCACTGTCGAAGTGTCGCTGTCGAAGTGTCACTGTCGAAGTGTCGCTGTCGAAGTGCCGCTGTCAAAGTATCACTGTCGAAGTGTCGCTGTCGAAGTGTCGCTGTTGAAGTGTCGCTGTCGAAGTGTCGCTCTCACAGTATTGCTATTGAAGTATCACTGTCAACATCTCCCTGTCAAAGTGTCGCTGTTGAAGTGTTGCTGTCGGAGTATCGTTGTTGAAGTGTTGATGTCGAAGTATCGCAGTTGAAGAGTCACTGTTGAAGTTTCACTGCAGAAGTATCACAGTCGAAGCATCACTGTCGAAGTGGCGCTGTCGAAGGCTCACTGTCAAAGTGTTAATGTTGAGACTCACTGTTGAAGATTCGCTGTGGAAGTTTTGCTATCCATTAGTCACTGTCAAATATTGAAGAGTCACTGTGGAAGTGTAGCTGTTGAAGTGGCACTGTCGATGTGTCGCTGTCGACGTTTCACTGTCAAAGTATCACTGTCGAAGTGTCGCTGTTGAAGTGTCGCTGTCGAAGGACCGCTGTCAGACTGTCACTGTTGAAGCGACACTCTTGGACTATCCTTGTTGAAGTGTCACTGTCGAAGTGTCACAGTCGACATTGCTGTTGAAGTATTGCTGTTGAAATGTTGCTGTCGAAGTATCACTGTTGAAGTGTCACCAATGAAGTATCCCTGTCGATGTTTCGCTGTTGAAGTTACGCTTTCTAAGTATCACTGTCGACATATCACTGTCAAAGTGTAGCTGTAAGAGCAACACTGTCGAAGGGTTACTGTTGAAGCAGCACTGTCGAAGTGTAGCTGTCGAAGTCTCATGATCGATGTGTCACTGTCGAAATATCAGTGTCGATGTATCACTGTCGAATTGTCACTGTCGAGGTATCACTGTCAAAGTGTTACTGTTGACGTATCACTGTTTAGGTATCGCTGTCGACGTGTCGCTGTCGAAGTGTTGCTGTCGAAGGTCGCTCTCGAAGTGTTCCTGTCAAAGCATCACTGTTGAAGAGTCGCTGTAGAAGTATCACTGTCGAAGTGTCAATGTCGAAGTGTCACTGTCGAAGTCTCGCTGTCGAAGTATCCTGTCCGAAGTATCGCTGGTGAAATATCGCTGTCGAAGTGTAGCTGTCGATGTGTCGCTGATAAAGTGTCTCTGTCGAATTGTCACTGTTAAAATGTCAGTGTTGAAGTGACGCTATCAAAATGTTACTGTCGAATTATCGTTGTTGAAATATCAATGTCGAAGTGTCACTGTCGAGGTGTCGCTGTTGAAGTGTCGCGTTCGCAGTTTCACTGTCGTAGTGTCCCTGTTGAAGTGTCGAATTGTCACTCTCAAAGTATCCCTCTCGAATTAGCCCTGCCAACATCTCCCAGTCAAAGTGTCGCTGTCGAAGTGCCGCTGTCGAAGTGTCACTGTCGAAATGTTACTGTTGAAGTGTCAATGTCGAAATTACGCTGTCGAAGTGTCGCTGTCGGAGTATCATTGTCAAAGTGTTGCTGTCACTGTCGAAGATTCAATGCAGAAGTGTCACAGTCGAAGAATCACTGTCGTAGTTGCGCTGTCGAAGTCTCACTGTCAAAGTGTCACTTTTGAAAAGTCACTGTTGAAGATTCGCTGTCAAAGTTCGCTATCCAACTGTCACTGTTGAATATTGCTCTTGAAGTGTCGCTGTCGAAGTGTGGCTGTCGAAGTGCCACTGTTGAAATTTCACTGTCGATGAGTCGCTGTTGAAATTTCACTGTCAAAGTTTCACTGTCAATGTGTCGCTGTTGAAGTTTAACTGTCGAAGTATCACTGTCGAAGTGTCGCTTTAGAAATGGCGCTGTCGAAGTTCCACTGTCGGAGTGTCACTGTTGACGTGACGCTTATGGACTATTCTTGTTGAAGTCTCACTGTCGAGTTGTCACTTCGACAGGGATACTTCATTGGTGACACTTCGACAGTGATACTTCGGCTGCGATACTTTGACAGCAACGCTCCGACAGCGATACTTTAACAGCAATACTTTGACTGTGATACTTAGACAGTCAGACTTTGACAGTGAATCTTCGAAATTGGCACTTCGACATTGACACTTCGACAGTGAGACTTCGACAGAGAAATTTGCAGTTGAAGTGTCGCTGTTGATGTATTGTGGTCGAAGTGTCACTTTTGCAGTGTCGCTGTCGACGTGTCGCTGCCGAAGTTTCACTGTCAAAGTGTCACTGTTGAAGTGTCACAGTCCAAATGCCACTCTCTCAGTATCACTGTTGAAGTTTTGCTGTCAAAGTGACACTGTCGAAGTGACGCCGTCAAAGTGTTGCTGTCGAAGTATCGTGGCTGAAGTATCACTGCCAAAATGGTGCTGTAGAACTATCCTTGTCAAAGTGTCACTGTTGAAGTGTCATTGTCGAAGTGTCACTCTCGAATTACGACTTTCGAAGTGTCACTGTCGAAGTATCGCTGTCAAAGTATCGGTGTCGAAGTATCGCTGTCGAATTATCACTGTTAAACAGTCACTGTCTAAGTATCCCTGTCGCGGTTTCACTGTCAAAGTGTCACTGTCGAAGAGTCAATGTCAAAGTGTCACCGTTGAAGTCTAACTGTCTAAGTATCACAGTCGAAGTATCGCTATTGAAGTTCCGCTTTCTAAGTATCACTGTTGAAGTGTCGCTGTCGAAGTGCCGCTGTCGGAGTGTCACTGTTGAAGTGACGCTCTTGAACTATCCTTGTTGAAGTGTCACTGTCGAATTATCACTGTTGCGGTGTCAATGTCGAAGTGTAACTGTCGAAGTTTCGCAGTTGAAGTGTTGCTGTTAATGTATTGCGGTCGAAGTGTTGCTGTAAAAGTATCACTGTCCAAGTGTCGCTGTAGAAGTATCACTGTCGAAGTGTTTATTTGAAGTGTCGCTGTCAGCGTGTTGTTGGTGAAGTTTCACTGTCAAAGTGTCAAAGTCGAAGTGTCGCTATCCAAGCATCACTGTTGAAGTGTCGCTGTCAAAGTGTCGCTGTCGAAGTGTCGCTGTCGAAGTGTCGCTGTCGAAGTGTCGCTGTCGAAGTGTCGCTGTCGAAGTGTCGCTGTCGAAGTATCGCTGTTGAACTGTTGCTGTCGAAGTGTCCCTGTCGAATTGTTACTGTCGAAGTATCACTGTTGAACTATTGCTACCGAAGTGTCACTGTCGAAGTATCACTTCCGATGTTTTGCTGTTGAAGTATCACTGTCGAAGTGTCGCTGTCGAAGTATTGCTGTTGAAGTATTGCTGCCAAAGTGTCCCTGTCGAAGTGTCGCTGCCGAAGTTTTGCTGTTGGTGTATCACTGTCGAAGTGTCGCTGTTGAAGTGTCACTGGCGAAATGTCACAGTCAAAGTATTGCTGTTGAAGTATCACTGTCGAAGCGTCGCTATCGCTATGTCACATTCGATGTGTCGCTGTCGAAGTCTCACCATTGAAGTATCAGTGACAAAGTGTCACTGTCGAAGTGTCACCGTCGAAGTGTCACTGTCGAAATGTCGCTGTCGAATTGTTGCTGTCGAAGTGTCACTGTTGAGGTGTTGCTGTCGAAGTGTCACTGTTGAGGTGTTGCTGTCGAAGTGTCGCTGTCGAATTGTTACTGTCGAAGGGTTGCTGGTGAAGTACCACTGTCAAAGTGTCACTGTCGAAGTGTCGCTGTCAAAGTATTGCTGTCGAAGTATCACTGTTGAACTATTGCTACCGAAGTGTCACTGTCGAAGTATCACTTCCGATGTTTTGCTGTTGAAGTATCACTGTCGAAGTGTCGCTGTCGAAGTGTCACCGTCGAAGTGTCACTGTCGAAATGTCGCTGTCGAATTGTTACTGTCGAAGTGTCACTGTTGAGGTGTTGCTGTCGAAGTGTCACTGTTGAGGTGTTGCTGTCGAAGTGTCACTGTTGAGGTGTTGCTGTCGAAGTGTCACTGTTGAGGTGTTGCTGTCGAAGTGTCGCTGTCGAATTGTTACTGTCGAAGGGTTGCTGGTGAAGTACCACTGTCAAAGTGTCACTGTCGAAGTGTCGCTGTCAAAGTATTGCTGTCGAAGTATCACTGTTGAACTATTGCTACCGAAGTGTCACTGTCGAAGTATCACTTCCGATGTTTTGCTGTTGAAGTATCACTGTCGAAGTGTCGCTGTCGAAGTATTGCTGTTGAAGTATTGCCGCCGAAGAGTCCCTATCGAAGTGTCGCTGCCGAAGTTTTGCTGTTGGTGTATCACTGTCGAAGTATTGCTGTTGAAGTATCACTGTCGAAGCGTCGCTATCGATATGTCACATTCGATGTGTCGCTGTCGAAACCTCACCATTGAAGTATCAGTGACAAAAATGTCACTGTCGAAGTGTCACCGTCGAAGTGTCGCTGTCGGAGTGTCGCTGTCGCGTGTCACTGGCAAAGTTTCACTGTCAAAGCGTCATTGTCGAAGTGTCACAGTTGAAGTGTCGCTATCGAAGTACCACTGATGAAGTATTACTGTCGATGTGTCGCTGCCGAAGTATCACTGTTGAATTGTCACTGTCGATGTGTCACTGTTGAAGATTTGCTGTCGAAGTATCACTGACGAACTGTCACTGTTGAAATGTCACTGTTGAAGTACCGCGGTCGAAGTGTCACTGTCGAAGTGTCGCTGTCAAAGTTTTGCTGTCGAAGTATCGCTGTTGAACTGTTACTGTCAAAGTTTCCCTGTCGAATTGTTACTGTCGAAGGGTCGCTGGTGAAGTACCGCTGTCGAAGTGTCGCTGTTGAAGTGTCGCTGTCCAAGTGTCGCTCTCGAAGCATCACTATCGAAGTATCACTGTCAACGTCTCCCAGTCGAAGTGCCACTGTCGAAGTATCACAGTCGAAGAGTCACTGTCAAAGTTTCACTGCAGAAGTGTCACTGTCAAAGCGTCACTGTCAACGTGCTGCTGTCGAAGTCTCACTGTCAAAATGTTACTGTTGAAGAGTCACTGTTGAAGATTTGCTGTCGAAGATTCGCTATCCATTAGTCACTGTCAAATATCACTGGAGAAATATCGCAGTCGAAGTGTAGCTGTCGACTTGTTGCTGGACAAGTATCACTGATCGAAGTGTCGATGTTGAAGTGTCACTGTCGAAGTCATGCTGTCGAAGTGTCGCTGTCGAAGTATCACTGTCGAAGTATCGTTGTTGAAGTGTTGCTGTCGAAGTATCACTGTCGAAGTGTCGCTCTCAAAGTATCGCTATCGAAGTATCACTGTCTCCCCGTCAAAGTGTCGCTGTTGAAGTGTCGCTGTCGGAGTACCGTTGTTGAAGTGTTGCTGTCGAAGTATCACATTTGAAGAGTCACTGTCGAAATTTCACTGCAAAAGAGTCACTGTCGAAGCATCACTGGCGTAGTGGTGCTGTCAAAGGTTCACTGTCAAAGTGTTACTGTTGAGTGTCGCTATCCATTAGTCTATGTCAAATATTGCTCTTCAAGTGTCGCTGTGGAAGTGTGGCTGTTGAAGTGGCACTGTCGAATTTTCACTGTTGATATGTCGCTGTCGAAGTTTCACTGTCGAAATATCACTGTCGAAGTGTCACTGTTGAAGTGTCGCTGTCGAAGTGCCGCTGTCAGAGTGTCACTGTCGAATTAACGCTCTTGGACTATCCTTGTTGAAGTGTCACTGTCGAAGTGTCACAGTCAAAGTGTTGCTGTCGATGTATCGCTGTCAAAGTATCACTATTGAAGTTACGCTTTTTAAGTATCACTGTCGACATATCACTGTCAAAGTGTCGCTGTTAGAGCACCACTGTCGAAGGGTCACTGTTGAAGCATCACTGTCGAAGTGTCGCTGTTGAGGTCTCATGGTCGATGCGTCACTGTCGAAATATCAGTGTCGACGTTTCACTGTCGAAGTGTCGCTGTTGATGTATCGCTGTCGAAGTGTCACTTTCAAAGTGTCACTGTTGAAATGTCGCTGTTGAAGTGTCGCTCTTGACATGTCATTGTGCCGCTGTCGGAGTGTCACTGTTGAAGTGACACTCTTGGACTATCCTTGTTGAAGTGTCACTGTCGAAGTGTCGCTGTCGAAGTATCACTCTCAAAGTATCACTGTCGAATTGTTACTATCGAAGTGTCGCTGTTGAAGTGTCCCTGTTGATGTGAAACTGTCGAAGAATCACTGTCGAATTGTAACTTTGAAGTATTACTGTCGCTTTATCACTGTCGAAGTGTCACTGTTGAAGTGTCAGTGTCGGAGTAGCGCTGTGGTAGTGTTGCTCTCGAAGAACTACTGTCGAAGATTCACTGTCGAAGCTTCACTGCAGCAGTGTCACCGCCGAAGTGCAGCTGTCGAAATGTCCCTTTTGAAGTGTCGCTGTCGAAATATTGCTGTTGATATGTCGCCGCCTAAGTATCGCTGTTGAACTATCGCTGTAGAAGTGTCACTGTCAAAGTGTCACTGATGAAGCACCACTGTCGAAGCATCACTGTTGAGGTGTCGCTGTCAAAGTCCCACAGTCCATGTGTCACTGTCAAAGTATCATTGTTGAGGTATCACTGTCGAAGTGTCGCTCTTGAAGTATCCATCTCGATGTGACACTGTCGAAGAATCACTGTCAAATTGTAACTTCAAAGTATCACTGTCGCAGTATCACTTTTGAACTGTCGCTGTCGAAGTTTCACTGTCGGAGTAGCGCTGTCGCAGTGTTGCTGTCAAAGTGTCGCTGTCAGCGTGTTGCTGTCGAAGTATCGCTGTTGAAGTTTTGCTGTCGAAGTTTCTCTGTTGAAGCTTTGCTGTCAAAGTCTCTCTGTCGAAGTGTCTCTGTCGAAGTGTCACTGTCAAACTGTCACTGCTGACCTATCACTGTCGACGTGTCACTGTCGAAGCATCACTGTCGAGTTGTCGCTGTCGAAGTCCCACTAGCGTGTGGTGCTGTCGAAGTATCTTGTTGACGTATCACTGCCGAAGTGTCACTCTTGAAGTATCCCTGCTGATGTGACACTGTTGATGTATCACTGTCGAAGTGCAGCTGCTGAAATATCGCTGTCGAAGTGTCGCTGTCGAAGTGTCATTGTCGAATTATCACTGTCCAACTACCAGTGTCGAAGTGTCGCTGTATGAGCACCACTGTCGAAGAATCATTGTCGAATTGTAACTTTGAAGTATCACTGTCACAGTATCACTGTCAAAGTGTCGCTCTTGAAGTATCCCTGTTGATGTGAAACTGTCGAAGAATCACTGTCGAATTGTAACTTTGAAGTATTACTGTCGCAGTATCACTGTCGAAGTGTCGCTGCCGAAGTGTCACTGTCGGAATAGCGCTGTGGTAGCGTTGATCTCGAAGAACCACTGTCGAAGATTCACTGTCGAAGCTTCACTGCAGCAGTGTCACCGCTAAACTGCAGCTGTCGAAATGTCGCTTTCGAAGTGTCGCTGTCAAAATATTGCTGTTGATATGTCGCCGCCTAAGTATCGATGTTGAACTATCGCTGTAGAAGTGTCACTGTCGAAGTGTCACTTTTGAAGTATTGCTGTTGATGTGTCACTTTCGAAGTATCGCTGTCCAAGTACCGCTGTTGAACTATCGCTGTAGAAGTGTCACTGTCAAAGAGTCGCTGTCGAAGTGTCACTGTTGACGTTTTGCTGTAGAAGTATCACCGACAAAGTGCCGCTGTCAAAGTATCACTGTTGAAGTGTCACTGTCGAAGTTTCATTGTTGAAGCTTTGCTGTCGAAGTCTCATTGTCGAAGCATCACTGTTGAGGTGTCGCTGTCGAAGTCCCACTGTCGAAGTATCTTGTCGACGTATCACTGTCGAAGTGTCACTCTTGAAGTGTCCCTGCTGATGTGACCCCTTCGAAGTATCACGGTCGATAGTGTTGCTGTTGAAGTATCACTGTCGAAACATCGTGGTTGAATTATCAGTGAAGTGTTGCAGTCTACATGTCACTATCGAAGTGTCGCTATTGAGGTGTCGCTGTCAAAGTCCCACAGTTCATGTATCACTGCCGCAATACCACTGTCGAAGTATCGCTGTTGAAGTGTCACTGTCGGAGTATCGCTGTCATAGTGTTGCAGTCTAAGTATCACTATCGAAGAGTCACTGTCGAAGAGTCACTGTCAGAGCTTCACTGCAGAAGTGTCAACGTTGAAGTCTGGCTGTCGAAATGTTGCTTTCGAAGTTTCGCTCTGGAAGTATTGCTGTCGAAGTACAACTGTCGAAGAGTCACTGTCGAAGATTCACTGTCGAAGGGTCACTGTTAAAGTGACAGTGTCGAATTGTCGCTGCCAAATTGTCACTGGCGAAGTGTCGCTGTCAAAGTATCACTGTCAAAGTTTCACTGCCGAAGTATCACTGTCGAAGTATGGCTGTCGAAGTGTCGCTGTCGAAGTGTCGCTGTCAAAGTGTCGCTGTCGAAGTGTTGCTGTCGGAGAATCACTGTTGTAGCGTTGCTGTCGAAGTATCACTGTCGAAGTATGGCAGTCGAAGTGTCGCTGTCAAAGTGTCGCTGTCGAAGTATCACTGTCGAAGAGTCAATGTCGGAGCTTCACTGCAGACATTTCACCATTGAAGTGCGGCTGTCAAAATGTAGCTTTTGAAGTTTCGCTGTCGAAGTACCGCTGTCAAAGTGTTGCTGTCAAAGTACCACTGCCGAAGTATCACTATCGAAGTGTGGCTTTTGAAGTATCAATGTCGAAGTGTCGCTGTCGAAGTGACGCTGTCGAAGTGTCGCTGTCGAAGTGTTGCTGTCAAAGTGTTGCTGCTCAAGTGTTGCTGGCGAAGTTTTGCTATCGAAGTTTCACTGTTGAAGCTTCGCTGTCAAAGTCTCACTGTCGAAGTGTCGCCATCGAAGTGTCACTGTCGAAGTATCACTGTCAAACTATCACTGTCGAAGTGTCACTGTCGAAGTGTCGCCATCGAAGTGTCACTGTCGAAGTATCACTGTCAAACTATCACTGTCGAAGTGTCGCTGTCGAAGTGTCGCTGTCGAAGTGTCGCTGTCGAAGTGTCGCTGTCAACGTGTTGCTGCTCAAGTGTTGCTGGCGAAGTTTTGCTATCGAAGTTTCACTGTTGAAGCTTCGCTGTCAAAGTCTCACTGTCGAAGTGTCGCCATCGAAGTGTCACTGTCGAAGTATCACTGTCAAACTATCACTGTCGAAGTGTCGCTGTCGAAGTGTCGCTGTCGAAGTGTCGCTGTCAACGTGTTGCTGCTCAAGTGTTGCTGGCGAAGTTTTGCTTTCGAAGTTTCACTGTTGAAGCTTCGCTGTCAAAGTCTCATTGTCGAAGTGTCGCCATCGAAGTGTCACTGTCGAAGTATCACTGTCAAACTATCACTGTCGAAGTATGGCAGTCGAAGTGTCGCTGTCAAAGTGTCGCTGTCGAAGTATCACTGTCGAAGAGTCAATGTCGGAGCTTCACTGCAGACGTTTCACCATTGAAGTGCGGCTGTCAAAATGTTGCTTTTGAGGTTTCGCTGTCGAAGTACCGCTGTCAAAGTGTTGCTGTCAAAGTATCACTGCCGAAGTATCACTATCGAAGTGTGGCTTTTGAAGTATCAATGTCGAAGTGTCGCTGTCGAAGTGTCGCTGTCGAAGTGTCGCTGTCGAAGTGTCGCTGTCGAAGTGTCGCTGTCGAAGTGTCGCTGTCGAAGTGTCGCTGTCGAAGTGTCGCTGTCGAAGTGTCGCTGTCGAAGTGTCGCTGTCGAAGTATCACTGTCAAACTGTCACTGTTGAAGTGTCGCTGTCGAAGTGTCGCTGTCGAAGTGTCGCTGTCGAAGTGTCGCTGTCAACGTGTTGCTGCTCAAGTGTTGCTGGCGAAGTTTTGCTATCGAAGTTTCACTGTTGAAGCTTTGCTGTCAAAGTCTCACTGTCGAAGTGTCGCCATCGAAGTGTCACTGTCGAAGTATCACTGTCAAACTATCACTGTCAAAGTCTCACTGTCGAAGTGTCGCCATCGAAGTGTCACTGTCGAAGTATCACTGTCAAACTATCACTGTCGAAGTGTCACTGTCGAAGTGTCGCCATCGAAGTGTCACTGTCGAAGTATCACTGTCAAACTATCACTGTCGAAGTGTCGCTGTCGAAGTGTCGCTGTCGAAGTGTCGCTGTCAACGTTTTGCTGCTCAAGTGTTGCTGGCGAAGTTTTGCTATCGAAGTTTCACTGTTGAAGCTTTGCTGTCAAAGTCTCACTGTCGAAGTGTCGCCATCGAAGTGTCACTGTCGAAGTATCACTGTCAAACTATCACTGTCAAAGTCTCACTGTCGAAGTGTCGCCATCGAAGTGTCACTGTCGAAGTATCACTGTCAAACTATCACTGTCGAAGTGTCACTGTCGAAGTGTCGCCATCGAAGTGTCACTGTTGAAGTATCACTGTCAAACTATCACTGTCGAAGTGTCGCTGTCGAAGTGTCGCTGTCGAAGTGTCGCTGTCAACGTGTTGCTGCTCAAGTGTTGCTGGCGAAGTTTTGCTATCGAAGTTTCACTGTTGAAGCTTCGCTGTCAAAGTCTCACTGTCGAAGTGTCGCCATCGAAGTGTCACTGTCGAAGTATCACTGTCAAACTATCACTGTCGAAGTGTCACTGTCGAAGTGTCGCCATCGAAGTGTCACTGTCGAAGTATCACTGTCAAACTATCACTGTCGAAGTGTCGCTGTCGAAGTGTCGCTGTCGAAGTGTCGCTGTCAACGTGTTGCTGCTCAAGTGTTGCTGGCGAAGTTTTGCTATCGAAGTTTCACTGTTGAAGCTTCGCTGTCAAAGTCTCACTGTCGAAGTGTCGCCATCGAAGTGTCACTGTCGAAGTATCACTGTCAAACTATCACTGTCGAAGTGTCGCTGTCGGAGCACCATTGTCGAGGTGTTGCTGTCAACGTCCCCCTGTTCTGTGATGCTGTCGAAGTATCTTGCCGAGGTATCATTGTCAAAGTGTCGCCCTTGAAGTATCCCTGTCTATGTGACACTGTCGAAGTATCACTGTCGACTTGTCACTGTCGAAATATCACTGTTGATGTATCACTGCAGCTGTTGGAGTGTCACTATCGAAGTGTCGCTGTTGAAGTATTGCTGTCGAAGTATCACTGTCGACGTGTTACTGTCGAAGTATCGCTGTTGAACTATTGCTGTAGAAGTGTCACTGCCAAAGTGTCATGGTCAAAGTGTCACTGTTGAAGTTTTGCTGTCGAAGTATCACTGTCGAAGCCTCGCTGTTAAAGAATCACTGTTGAAGTGTCACTGCGAACTGTTACTGTTGACGTGTTTCTGTCGAAATATCACTGTCAAAACATTGCTGTCGAAGTATCAGTGTCGAAGTGTCGCTGTCGGAGAATCACTGCTGTAGCGTTGCTGTCGAAGTATCACTGTCGAAGTATGGCAGTCGGAGTGTCACTGTCGAAGTGTCACTGTAGAAGTGTCGTTGTCGAAGTGTCGCTGTCGAAGTGTCGCTGTCGAAATATCGCTGTTGAAGTTTCACTGTCGAAGTGTCGCTGTCGAAGTGTCACTGTCGAAATGTCGTTGTCGAAGTGTCGCTGTCGAAATGTCACTGTCGAAATATCGCTGTTGAAGTTTCACTGTCGAAGTGTCACTGTCGACGTGTCGCCATCGAAGTGTCGCTGTCGAAGTATCACTGTCAAACTATCACTGTCGAAGTGTCACTGTCGAAGTGTCGCCATCGAAGTGTCACTGTCGAAGTATCACTGTCAAACTATCACTGTCGAAGTGTCGCTGTCGAAGTGTCGCTGTCAACGTGTTGCTGCTCAAGTGTTGCTGGCGAAGTTTTGCTATCGAAGTTTCACTGTTGAAGCTTCGCTGTCAAAGTCTCACTGTCGAAGTGTCGCCATCGAAGTGTCACTGTCGAAGTATCACTGTCAAACTATCACTGTCGAAGTGTCGCTGTCGAAGTGTCGCTGTCGAAGTGTCGCTGTCAACGTGTTGCTGCTCAAGTGTTGCTGGCGAAGTTTTGCTATCGAAGTTTCACTGTTGAAGCTTCGCTGTCAAAGTCTCACTGTCGAAGTGTCGCCATCGAAGTGTCACTGTCGAAGTATCACTGTCAAACTATCACTTTCGAAGTGTCGCTGTCGAAGTGTCGCTGTCGAAGTGTCGCTGTCAACGTGTTGCTGCTCAAGTGTTGCTGGCGAAGTTTTGCTTTCGAAGTTTCACTGTTGAAGCTTCGCTGTCAAAGTCTCATTGTCGAAGTGTCGCCATCGAAGTGTCACTGTCGAAGTATCACTGTCAAACTTTCACTGTCGAAGTGTCGCTGTCAAAGTGTCGCTGTCGAAGTATCACTGTCGAAGAGTCAATGTCGGAGCTTCACTGCAGACCTTTCACCATTGAAGTGCGGCTGTCAAAATGTTGCTTTTGAAGTTTCGCTGTCGAAGTACCGCTGTCAAAGTGTTGCTGTCAAAGTATCACTATCGAAGTGTGGCTTTTGAAGTATCAATGTCGAAGTGTCGCTGTCGAAGTGTCGCTGTCGAAGTGTCGCTGTCGAAGTGTCGCTGTCGAAGTGTCGCTGTCAACGTGTTGCTGCTCAAGTGTTGCTGGCGAAGTTTTGCTATCGAAGTTTCACTGTTGAAGCTTCGCTGTCAAAGTCTCACTGTCGAAGTGTCGCCATCGAAGTGTCACTGTCGAAGTATCACTGTCAAACTATCACTGTCGAAGTGTCGCTGTCGAAGTGTCGCTGTCGAAGTGTCGCTGTCAACGTGTTGGTGCTCAAGTGTTGCTGGCGAAGTTTTGCTATCGAAGTTTCACTGTTGAAGCTTCGCTGTCAAAGTCTCACTGTCGAAGTGTCGCCATCGAAGTGTCACTGTCGAAGTATCACTGTCAAACTATCACTGTCGAAGTGTCGCTGTCGAAGTGTCACTGTCGAAGTGTCGCTGTCGAAGTGCCGCTGTCGGAGTGTCACTGTCGAAGTGTCGCTGTCGAAGTGCCGCTGTCGGAGTGTCACTGTCGAAGTGTCGCTGTCGAAGTGTCGCTGTCGAAGTGTCGCTGTCGAAGTGTCGCTGTCAACGTGTTGCTGCTCAAGTGTTGCTGGCGAAGTTTTGCTATCGAAGTTTCACTGTTGAAGCTTCGCTGTCAAAGTCTCACTGTCGAAGTGTCGCCATCGAAGTGTCGCTGTCGAAGTATCACTGTCAAACTATCACTGTCGAAGTGTCGCTGTTGAAGTGTCGCTGTCGAAGTGTCGCTGTCAACGTGTTGGTGCTCAAGTGTTGCTGGCGAAGTTTTGCTATCGAAGTTTCACTGTTGAAGCTTCGCTGTCAAAGTCTCACTGTCGAAGTGTCGCCATCGAAGTGTCGCTGTCGAAGTATCACTGTCAAACTATCACTGTCGAAGTGTCACTGTCGAAGTGTCGCCATCGAAGTGTCACTGTCGAAGTATCACTGTCAAACTATCACTGTCGAAGTGTCGCTGTCGAAGTGTCGCTGTCAACGTGTTGCTGCTCAAGTGTTGCTGGCGAAGTTTTGCTATCGAAGTTTCACTGTTGAAGCTTCGCTGTCAAAGTCTCACTGTCGAAGTGTCGCCATCGAAGTGTCACTGTCGAAGTATCACTGTCAAACTATCACTGTCGAAGTGTCGCTGTCGGAGCACCATTGTCGAGGTGTTGCTGTCAACGTCCCCCTGTTCTGTGATGCTGTCGAAGTATCTTGCCGAGGTATCATTGTCAAAGTGTCGCCCTTGAAGTATCCCTGTCTATGTGACACTGTCGAAGTATCACTGTCGACTTGTCACTGTCGAAATATCACTGTTGATGTATCACTGCAGCTGTTGGAGTGTCACTATCGAAGTGTCGCTGTTGAAGTATTGCTGTCGAAGTATCACTGTCAAACTATCACTGTTGAAGTGTCGCTGTCGAAGTGTCGCTGTCGAAGTGTCGCTGTCAACGTGTTGCTGCTCAAGTGTCGCTGTCGAAGTGTCGCTGTCGAAGTGTCACTGTCGAAATGTCGTTGTCGAAGTGTCGCTGTCGAAATGTCGTTGTCGAAATATCGCTGTTGAAGTTTCACTGTCGAAGTGTCACTGTCGACGTGTTGCTGTCGAAGTGTCATTGTCGAACGTTTGATTTTGAAGTTTCACTGTTGAAGGTTCACTGTCAAATTCTCACTGTCGAAGTGTCACTGTCGAAGTGTCACTGTCGAAGTGTCGCTGTCAAAGTATAAAGGTCGAGCTATCACTGTCGAAGTGTACCTGACGGAGCACCACTGTCAAAGTGTCACTCTCAAAGAATCACTATTGAATTGTCACTGTCGAAGTGTCGCTGTTGAAGTGTCACTGTCGAAATGTCGCTGTTGAAGATTCGCTGTCGAAATATCGTTGTCGAAGTGTCGCTGTCGAAGTGTTGCTGTCGAAGTGTCGCTGTCAAAATATCGCTGTTGAAGTTTCACTGTCGAAGTGTCACTGTCGACGTGTTGCTGTCGAAGTGCCATTGTCGAACGTTTGATTTCGAAGTTTCACTGTTGAAGGTTCGCTGTCAAATTCTCACTGTCGAAGTGTCGCTGTCGAAGTGTCGCTGTCGAAGTGTCGCTGTCAAAGTATCACTGTCAAACTGTCACTGTCGACGTGTCACTGTCAAAGCATCACTGTCGAGGTGTCGCTGTAGAAGTCCCATTGTCGTGTGGTGCTGTCGAAGTAACTTGTCGACATATCACTGTCAAAGTGACACTCTTGAAGTATCCCTGTCGATGTGACACTGTTGAAGTATCACTGTTGAAGTGTCGAAGTCTCACTGTCGAAGTATCACTGCCGAAGTTTCACTGTTGAAGTATGACTGTCGAAGGGTCACAGTCGAAGTGACAGTGTCGAATTGTCGCTACCAAAGTGTCACTGTTGAATTGTTGCTGTCGAAGTCTCACTATCGAAGCATCACTGTCGAAGTATGGCTGTCGAAGTATCACTGTTGAAGGGTCACAGTCGAAGTGACAGTGTCGAATTGTCGCTACCAAAATGTCACTGTTGATTTGTCGCTGTCGAAGCCTCACTGTCGAAGTATCAATGTCGAAGTATGGCTGTCGAAGTATCACTGTCGAAGGGTCACTGTCAAAGTGTTGCTGTCGAAGGTTCGCTGTCGAAGTATCACTGTCAAAGTGTTGCTGTCGAAGGTTCGCTGTCGAAGTATCACTGTCAAAGTATCACTGTTAAAGTGTCGCTGTCGAAGTGTCACTGTCGAAGTGTCACTGTCGAAATGTCGCTGTCGATGTATCACTGTTCAACTATTACTGCAGAAGTGTCACTGTTGAAGTGTCGCTGCTGAACAATCACAGTTGAGAGTCACTGTCGATGTATCACTGTCAAAGTATCACTGTTGAAGTGTCGCAAAAGAAGTATTGCTGTAGTAGTGTCACTGTTGAAGTATCACTGTTGAAGTGTCACTGTCGAAGTGTCGCTGGCGAAGTATCACTGTTGAAATATTGCTGTCGGACTATCGCTATCGAAGTGTCACTGTACAAGTGTCACTGTCAAAGGTTCGCTGTCGAAGTATCACTGACAAAGTATCACTGTTGAAGTGTCACTGTCGAAGTTTTGCTGTCGACGTAGTGTTGTCGAAGATTCGCTGTCCAGGTATCGTTGTCGAAGTGTCACTGTTGAAGTATCACTGTTGAAGTGTCACTGTCGAAGTGTCGCTGTCGAACAATCACAGTCGAGAGTCACTGTCGATGTATCACTGTCAAAGTATCACTGTTGAAGTGTCGCAAAAGAAGTGTCGCTGTAGTAGTGTCACTGTCGAAATATTGCTGTCGGACTATCGCTATCGAAGTGTCACTGTACAAGTGTCACTGTCGAAGGTTCGCTGTCGAAGTATCACTGACAAAGTATCACTGTTGAAGTTTTGCTGTCGATGTAGTATTGTCGAAGATTCGCTGTCCAGGTATCGTTATCGAAGTGTCACTGTCGAAGTATCACCGTCGAAGATTCACGGTCAAAGTATTGTTGTCGAAGTGTTGCTGTCGAAGTATCACTGTTGAAGTGTCACTGTCGAAGTGTCGCTGCAAAAGTGTCGATGTCGGTGTTTCGATGTCGAAGTATCAATGTCGAAATGTTGCTGCAGGAGTATCGCTGTCGGAGAGTCACTGTCCATGGGCCACTGTCGAAGTGTCACTGTCGAAGTTTAACTGTCGAAGTGTCACTGTTGTAGTGTCGTTGTCGAACTGTCATTGTCGAAGTGTCGCTGCCGAAGTGTCACTGTCTGTGTGTCGCTGTCGAAGTATCATTGTCAAAATATTCCTGTCGGACTACCGCTGCGGGAGTGTCACTGTCGAAGTATCACTGTTGAAGTATCACTGTCGAAGTGTCGCTGTCGAAGTGTCACTGCCGAAGTGTCACTGTCAAATTATCACTGTCACAGTATCGCTATCGAAGTGTCACTGTCGAAGTGTTGCTGTACAAGTGTCACTGTCGAAGTGTTGCTGTCGAAGTATCACTGTCAAAGTGTCACTATCGAAGTGTCACTGTCTCAGTGTCGCAGTCGAAGTGTTGCTGTGGAAGTGGCACTGTCGAAGTATCGCTGTCGAAGATTCGCTGTCGAAGTATCGCTGTTGAAGTGTTGCTGTCGAAATATCACTGTCGAAATGTCGCTGTCAATGTATCACTGTTGAACTATCGCTGCAGAAGTGTCACTGTCAAAGTGTCATTGTCGAACAATCACAGTCGAGAGTCACTGTCGATGTATCACTGTCAAAGTATCACTGTCGAAGTGTCGCCAAAGAAGTGTCGCTGTAGAACATAGAACATAGAACATAGAACGATACAGCGCAGTACAGGCCCTTCGGCCCTCGATGTTGCACTGACATGGAAAAAAACTAAAGGCCATCTAACCTACACTATGCCCTTATCATCCATATGCTTATCCAATAAACTTTTAAATGCCCTCAATGTTGGCGTGTTCACTACTGTTGCAGGTAGGGCATTCCACGGCCTCACCACTCTTTGCGTAAAAAACCCTCCTCTGACCTCTGTCCTATATCTATTACCCCTCAATTTAAGGCTATGTCCCCTCGTGCTAGCCACCTCCAGCGAGAAGGCTCTCGCTGTCCACCCTACCTAACCCTCTGATCATTTTGTATGCCTCTATTAAGTCCCCTCTTAACCTTCTTCTCTCTAACGAAAACAACCTCAAGTCCATCAGCCTTTCCTCATAAGATTTTCCCTCCATACCAGGCAACATCCTGGTAAATCTCCTCTGCACCCGTTCCAAAGCTTCCACGTCCTTCCTATAATGAGGCGACCAGAACTGTACGCAATACTCCAAATGCGGCCGTACTAGAGTTTTGTACAACTGCAACATGACCTCATGGCTCCGGAACTCAATCCCTCTACCAATAAAGGCCAACACACCATAGGCCTTCTTCACAACCCTATCAACCTGGGTGGCAACTTTCAGGGATCTATGTACATGGACACCGAGATCCCTCTGCTCATCCACACTACCAAGAATTTTACCATTAGCCAAATATTCTGCATTCCTGTTATTCTTTCCAAAGTGAATCACCTCACACTTCTCCACATTAAACTCCATTTGCCACCTCTCAGCCCAGATCTGCAACTTATCTATGTCCCTCTGTAACCTGCAACATCCTTCCGCACTGTCTACAACTCTACCGACTTTAGTGTCGTCTGCAAATTTACTCACCCATCCTTCTGCGCCCTCCTCTAGGTCATTTATAAAAATGACAAACAGCAACGGCCCCAGAACAGATCCTTGCGGTACGCCTCTCGTAACTGAACTCCATTCTGAACATTTCCCATCAACTACCACTCTCTGTCTTCTTTCAACTAGCCAATTTCTGATCCACATCTCTAAATCACCCTCAATCCCCAGCCTCCGTATTTTCTGCAATAGGCGACCGTGGGGAACCTTATCAAACGCTTTACTGAAATCCATATACACCACATTAACTGCTCTACCCTCGTCTACCTGTTCTGTCACCTTCTCAAAGAACTCGATAAGGTTTGTGAGGCATGACCTACCCTTCACAAAACCATGCTGACTATCCCTAATCATATTATTCCTATCTAGATGATTATAAATCGTATCTTTTATAATCCTCTCCAAGACTTTACCCACCACAGACGTTAGGCTCACCGGCCTATAGTTACCGGGGTTATCTCTACTCCCCTTCTTGAACAAAGGGACCACATTTGCTATCCTCCAGTCCTCTGGCACTATTCCTGTAGCCAATGATGACCTAAAAATCAAAGCCAAAGGATCAGCAATCTCTTCCCTGGCTTCCCAGAGAATCCTAGGATAAATCCCATCAGGCCCCGGGGACTTATCTATTTTCACCTTGTCCAGAATTGCCAACACTTCTTCCCTACGCACCTCAATGCCATCTATTCTAATAGCCTGGGTCTCAGCATTCTCCTCCACAATATTATCTTTTTCTTGAGTGAATACTGACGAAAAGTATTCATTTAGTATCTCGCTTATCTCCTCAGCCTCCACACACAACTTCCCACCACTATCCTTGACTGGCCCTACTCTTACCCTAGTCATTCTTTTATTCCTGACATACCTATAGAAAGCTTTTGGGTTTTCCTTGATCCTACCTGCCAAAGACTTCTCATGTCCCCTCCTTGCTCGTCTCAGCTCTCTCTTTTGATCCTTCCTCGCTTCCTTGTAACTATCAAGCGCCCCACCTGAAACTTCACGCCTCATCTTCACATAGGCCTCCTTCTTCCTCTTAACAAGAGATTCCATTTATTTGGTAAACCACGGTTCCCTCGCTCGACCCCTTCCTCCCTGCCTGACTGGTACGTACTTATCAAGAACATGCAATAGCTGTTCCTTGAGCAAGCTCCACATATCCAGTGTGCCCAACCCTTGCAGCCTACTTCTCCAACCTACACATCCTAAGTCATGTCTAATGGCATCATAATTGCCCTTCCCCCAGCTATAACTCTTGCCCTGCGGGGTATACTTATCCCTTTCCATCACTAACGTAAAGGTCACCGAATTGTGGTCACTGGTTCCAAAGTGCTCACCTACCTCCAGATCTAACACCTGGCCTGGTTCATTACCCAAAACCAAATCCAATGTGGCCTCGCCTCTTGTTGGCCTGTCAACATATTGTGTCAGGAAACCCTCCTGCACACATTGTACAAAGAACGACCCATCTAATGTACTCGAACTATATCTTTTCCAGTCAATATTTGGAAAGTTAAAGTCTCCCATAACAACTACCCTGTTACTTTCGCTCTTTTCCAGAATCATCTTCGCCATCCTTTCCTCTACATCCCTAGAACTATTAGGTGGCCTATAGAAAACTCCCAACAGGGTGACCTCTCCTTTCCTGTTTCTAACCTCAGCCCATACTACCTCGGAAGAACAGTCCCCATCTAGCATCCTTTCTGCCACCGTAATACTGTCCTTGACTAGCAGCGCCACACCTCCCCCTCTTTTGCCCCCTTCTCTGAGCTTACTAAAACACCTAAACCCCGGAAAAACCATTCCTGTCCCTGCTCTATCCATGTCTCTGAAATGGCCACAACATTGAAGTCCCAGGTACCAACCCATGCTGCCAGTTCCCCTACCTTATTTCGTATACTCCTGGCATTGAAGTAGACACACTTCAAACCACCTACCTGAACACTGGCACCCTCCTGCAAAGTCAAATCTGTGCTCCTGACTTCTATACTCTCAATCTCCCGTACCCCAAAACTACAATCCAGGTTCCCATGCCCCTGCTGAATTAGTTTAAACCCCCCCAAAGAGCACTAACAAATCTCCCCCCCAGGATATTGGTGCCCCTCAGGTTCAGATGTAGACCATCCTGTCTATAGAGGTCCCACCTTCCCCAGAAAGAGCCCCAGTTATCCAGAAATCTGAATCCCTCCCGCCTGCACCATCCCTGTAGCCACGTGTTTAATTGCTCTCTCTCCCTATTCCTCATCTCACTATCACGTGGCACGGGCAACAACCCAGAGATAACAACTCTGTTTGTTCTCGCTCTGAGCTTCCATCCTAGCTCCCTAAAGGCCTGCCTGACATCCTTGTCCCCTTTCCTACCTATGTCGTTAGTGCCAATGTGGACTACGACTTGGGGCTGCTCCCCTTCCCCCTTAAGGACCCGGAAAACACGATCCGAGACATCACGTACCCTTGCACCTGGGAGGCAACATACCAAACGTGAGTCTCTCTCGCTCCCACAAAATCTCCTATCTGTGCCCCTGACTATTGAGTCCCCAATTACTAATGTTCTACTCCTTTCCCCCCTTCCCTTCTGAGCAACAGGGACAGACTCCGTGCCAGAGGCCCGTACCCCATGGCTTACCCCTGGTAAGTCCCCCCCCACAAGTATCCAAAACGGTATACTTGTTACTCAGGGGAACGACCGCAGGGGGTCCCTGCACTGACTGCTTCTTCCCAGTCCCTCTTACGTTACCCATCTATCTCCAGTCTTTGGTGTAACTACCTCCCTGAAGCTCCTATCTATGACCCCCTCTGCCTCCCGAATGATCCGAAGTTCATCCAGCTCAAGCTCCAGGTCTCTAACACGGTTTTTGAGGAGCTGGAGTTGGGTGCACTTCCCACAGATGAAATCAGCAGGGACACTGTAGTAGTGTCACTGTTGAAATATCACTGTCGAAGTGTCGCTGTCTGTGTGTCGCTGTGGAAGTATCACTGTTGAAATATTGCTGCCGGACTATCGCTGTCAGAGAGTCACTGTCCAAGTGTCACTGTCCAAGTGTCACTGTTGAGGTGTCACTCTCGAAGTATCACTGTCAAAGTATCACTGTCGAAGCATTACTATCGAAGTGTCACTGTCGAAGTGTTGCTGTCTGTGTGTCGCAGTCGAAGTATGACTGTCGAAATATTGCTGTCGGACTATCGCTGGCGGTGAGTAGCTGTAGAAGTGTCACTGTCGATGTATCACAGTTGAAATGTCGCTGTCGATATATCTCTGTTGAACTATTGCTACAGATGTGTCACTGTCAAAGTGTCACTGTCAAAGTGTCGCTGCCGAAGTGTCGCTGTCTGTGTGTCACTGTCGAATTATCACTGTTGAAATATTGCTGTCGGACTATCGCTGTCGGTGAGTCGCTATCCAAGTGTCACTGTCAATGTGTCACAGTTGAAGTGTCACTGTCGAAGTATCACTGTCAAAGCATCACTATCGAAGTGTCACTGTCGAAGTGTTGCTGTACAAGTGTCACGGTTGAAATGTCACGGTCGATGTATCACAGTTGAACTATCGCTGCAGAAGTGTCACTGTCAAAGGGTCGCTGTTGAACAATCACTGTCGAGAGTCACTGCCGATGTATCACTGTCAAAGTATCAATGTCGAAGTGTCACAAAAGAACTTCCGATGTAGTAGTGTCACTGTTGAAGTATCACTTTCGAAGTGTCGCTGCCGAAGTGTTGCTGTCTGTGTGTCGCTGTCGAAATATTGCTGTCGGACTATCACTGTTGAACTATCGCTGCAGAAGTGTCACTGTCAAAGTGTGGTTGTCGAACAGTCACAGTCGAGAGTCACTGTCGGTGTATCACTGTCAAAGTATCACTGTCGAAGTGTCGCCAAAGAAGTGTCGCTGTAGTAGTGTCACTGTTGAAGTATCACTGTCGAAGTGTCGCTGTCTGTGTGTCGCTGTGGAAGTATCACTGTCGAAATATTGCTGTCGGACTATCGCTGTCAGAGAGTCACTGTCCAAGTATCACTGTCGAAGAGTCACTCTCGAAGTATCACTGTCAAAGTATCACTGTCGAAGCATCACTATCGAAGTGTCACTGTTGAAGTGTTGCTGTGCAAGTGTCACTGTTGAAATGTCGCTGTCGATGTATCACTGTTGAACTATCGCTGCGGAAGTGTCACTGTCAAAGTGTTGCTGTCGAACAATCACAGTCGAGAGTCACTGTCGAAGTGTCACTGTCAAAGTATCACTGCTGAAATGTCGCAAACGTAGTGTCGCTGTAGTAGTGTCACTGTCTGTGTGTCGCTGTCGAAGTAACACTGTCGAAATGTTGTTGTCAAATTATCACTGTCGCAATATCTCAATCGAAGTGTCACTGTCGAAGTGTTGCTGTAAAACTTTCACTGTCGAAGTGTCGCTGTCGAAGTGTCACTGTCGAAGTGTCGCTGTCAAAGTGTCACTGTCGAAGTGTCGCTGTCGAAGTGTCGCTGTGGAAGTGTCACTGTCGAAGTGTCGCTGTCGAAGTGTTGCTGTGGAAGTGTCACTGTCGAAGATTTGCTGTCGAGCTATCACTGTCAAAGTATCACTGTCGAAGTGTCACTGTCGATGTGTCACAGTCGAAGTGTCACTGTCGAAGTATCACTTTCAAAGTATCACTGTCGAAGTGTCACTGTCAACATAGCACTGTCGAAGATTCGCTGTCCGAGTATTGTTGTCGAAGTGTCACTGTCGAAGTATCACTGTCAAAGTATCATTGTTGTAGCATCACTATCGAAGTGTCACTGCCGAAGTTTCACGGTAGAAGTTTTGTTCTTGTCGAGTTGCTGTCGAAGTACCACTGTACAAGTATCAGTGTCGAAATATTGCTGTCGGACTAACGCTGCTGGAGAATCGCTGTCCAAGTGTCACTGTCCAAGTGTCACAGTCGAAGTGTCACTGTCAAATTATCACTGTCAAAGTATCGCTGTCGAAGTGTCACTGTCGAAGTGTTGCTGTACAAGTGTCACTGTCGAAGTATCACTGTCAAATTATCACTGTTGAAGTATCGCTATCGAAGTGTCACTGTCGAAGTTTCGCTGTGGCAGTGTCGCTGTCGAAGATTCGCTGTCCAAGTATCACTGTCAAAGTGTCGCTGTCGAAGTGTCACGGGCGAAGTGTCACTGTCAAAGATTCGCTGTCGAAGTATCACTGTCAAAGTGTCGCTGTCGAAGTGTCACGGGCGAAGTGTCACTGTCAAAGATTCGCTGTCGAAGTATCACTGTACGAGTGTCACTGCCGAAGTGTCGCTGCTGAAGTGTCGCTGTCGGTGTGTTGCTGTCGAAGTATCACTGTCAAAATATTGCTGTCGGAATATCACTGTCAGAGAGTCACTGTCGAGGTGTCACTGTCGAGGTGTCACTGTCAAAGTGTCGCTGTCGAAGATTCGCTGTCCAAGTATAACTGTCAAAGTGTCGCTGTCGAAGTGTCACGGGCGAAGTGTCGCTGTCAAAGATTCGCTGTCGAAGTATCACTGTCAAAATATTGCTGTCGGAATATCACTGTCAGAGAGTCACTGTCGAGGTGTCACTGTCGAGGTGTCACTGTCGAAGTGTTACTGTCGAAGTGTCACTGTCGAAGCATCACTATCGAAGTGTCACTGTCGAAGTGTTACTGTACAAGTGTCACGGTTGAAATGTCACGGTCGATGTATCACTGTTGAACTATCGCTGCAGAAGTGTCACTGTCAGGGGCTGGTTTGGCTCGCAAGGCTAAATCGCTGGCTTTTAAAGCAGACCAAGCAGGCCAGCAGCACGGTTCGATTCCCGTACCAGCCTCCCCGGACAGGCGCCGGAATGTGGCGACTAGGGGCTTTTCACAGTAACTTCATTGAAGCCTACTCGTGACAATAAGCGATTTTCATTTCATTTTCATTTCATTCACTGTCAAAGGGTCGCTGTTGAACAATCACTGTCGAGAGTCACTGTCGATGTATCACTGTCAAAGTATCAATGTCGAAGTGTCACAAAAGAACTGTCGATGTAGTAGTGTCACTGTTGAAGTATCACTGTCGAAGTGTTGCTGTCTGTGTGTCGCTGTCGAAGTATCACTGTCGAAATATTGCTGTCGGACTAGCGCTGTCGGTGAATCGCTGTCCAAGTGTCACTGTTGATGTGTCACAGTCGAAGTGTCACTGTCGAAGTATCACTGTCAAATTATCACAGTCACAGTATCGCTATCGAAGTGTCACTGTGGAAGTGTTGCTGTACAAGTCTCACTTTCAAAGTGTCACTGTCGAAGTGTCACTGTCTCAGTGTCGCAGTCGAAGTGTTGTGGTGGAAGTGTCACTGTTGAAGATTCGCTGTCGAAGTATCGCTGTCAAAGTATCACTGTCGAAGTGTCGCTGTCGAAGTGTCGCTGTCGACGATTTGCTGTCGACGTAGCGCTGTCGAAGATTCGCTGTCCAAGAATCGTTGTTGAAATGTCACTGTCGAAGTATCGCTGTCGAAGTGTTGCTGTTGAAGTATCACTGTTGAAATGCCGCTGTCGATGTATCACTGTTGAACTATCGCTGCAGAAGTGTCACTGTCAAAGTGTGTTTGTCGAACAATCACAGTCGAGAGTCACTGTCGATGTATCACTGTCAAAGTATCACTGTCGAAGTGTCGCAAAAGAAGTGTCGCTGTAGTAGTGTCAATGTTGAAGTATCACTGTCGAAGTGTCGCTGTCTGATGTGTCGCTGTGGAAGTATCACTGTCGAAATATTGCTGCCGGACTATCGCTGTCAGAGAGTCACTGTCCAAGTGTCACTGTCGAAGTGTCACTGTCGAAGTATCACTGTCAAAGTATCACTGTCGAAGCATCACTATCGAAGTGTCACTGTTGAAGTGTTGCTGTGCAAGTGTCACTGTTGAAATGTCGCTGTCGATGTATCACTGTTGAACTATCGCTGCGGAAGTGTCACTGTCAAAGTGTTGCTGTCGAACAATCACTGTCGAGAGTCACTGTCGGTGTATCACTGTCGGTGTATCACTGTCGAAATGTCGCAAAAGAAGTGTCGCTGTAGTAGTGTCACCGTCTGTGCGTCGCTGTCGAAGTAACACTGTCGAAATATTGCTGTCAAATTATCACTGTCGCAATATCTCGATCGAAGTGTCACTGTCGAAGTGTTTCTGTAAAACTTTCACTGTCGAATTATCACTGTCGAAGTGTCACTCTCGAAGTATCACTGTCAAAGTATCGCTGTCGAAGCATCACTATCAAAGTGTCACTGTCAAAGTGTCGCTGCCAAAGTGTCGCTGTCTGTGTGTCGCTGTCGAAGTAACACTGTCGAAATATTGCTGTCAAATTATCACTGTCGCAATATCTCGATCGAAGTGTCACTGTCGAAGTGCTGCTGTAAAACTTTCACTGTCGAAGTGTCGCTGTCGAAGTGTCACTGTCGAAGTGTCGCTGTCGAAGTATCACTGTCGAAGTGTCACTCTCGAAGTATTACTGTCAAAGTATCGCTGTCGAAGCATCACTATCGAAGTGTCACTGTTGAAGTGTTGCTGTGCAAGTGTCACTGTTGAAATGTCGCTGTCGATGTATCACTGTTGAACTATCGCTGCGGAAGTGTCACTGTCAAAGTGTTGCGATCGAACAATCACAGTCGAGAGTCACTGTCGGTGTATCGCTGTCAAAGTATCACTGCTAAAACGTCGCAAAAGAAGTGTCGCTGAAGTAGTGTCACTGTTGAGATATCACTGTCGAAGTGTCACTGTCGAAGTGTCACTGTCGAAGTGTCGCTGTCGAAGTGTCGCTGTCGAAGTGTTGCTGTGGAAGTGTCACTGTCGAAGATTCGCTGTCGAGCTATCACTGTCAAAGTATCACTGTCGAAGTGTCACTGTCGATGTGTCACAGTCGAAGTGTCACTGTCGAAGTATCACTGTCAAATTATCACTGTCGCAGTATCTCGATCGAAGTGTCACTGTCGAAGTGTTGCTGTAAACGTTTCACTGTCAAAGTGTCGCTGTCGAAGTATCACTGTCAAAATGCCACTGTAGAAGTGTTGCTGTCGAAGTGTTGCTGTGGAAGTGTCACTGTCGAAGATTCGCTGTCGAACTATCACTGTCAAAGTATCACTGTCGAAGTGTCACTGTCAACGTAGCACTGTCGAAGATTCGCTGTCCAAGTATTGTTGTCGAAGTGTAACTGTCGAAGTATCACTTTCAAAGTATCACTGTCGCAGTACCACTATCGAAGTGTCACTGCCGAAGTGTTGCTGTACAAGTGTCACTGTTGAAATGTCGCAGCCGAAGTGTCGCTTCCGAAGTGTCGCTGTCTGTGTGTCGCTGTCGAAGTATCACTGTCGAAATATTGCTGTCGGAGTATCATTGTCGCAGAGCCGCTGTCCAAGTGTCACTGTTGAAGTGTCACTGTCAAATTATCACTGTCGAAGTATCGCTATCGAAGTGTCACTGTCGAAGTGTTGCTGTACAAGTGTCACTGTCAAAGTCTCACTGTCGATTTGTCGCTGTCGAAGTATCACTTTCGAAATTTCGCTGTCAAAGATTCGCTGTCGACGTAACGCTGTCGAAGATTCGCTGTCCAAGTATCGTTGTCGAAGTGTTGCTGTTAAAGTATCACTGTTGAAATGTCGCTGTCGAAGTGTCGCTGCCGAAGTGTCGCTGCCGAAGTGTCGCTGTCGGTGTGTCGCTGTCGAGGTATCAGTGTCGAAATGTTGCTGCAGGTGCATCGCTGTCGGAGAGTCACTGTCGAAGTGTCACTGTCGAAGTGTCACTGTCTAAGTGTCACTGTCGAAGTTTTACTGTAGAAGTGTTACTGTTGTAGTGTCGCTGTCGAAGTATCACTGTACAAGTGTCGTTGTCGAAGTGTCACTGCCTAAGTGTCGCTGTTGAACTATCACTGTCGAAATATTGGTGTTGGACTATCACTGTCGGATAGTCTCTGTCAAAGTGTCACTGTCGAAGTGCCACAGTCGAAGAGTCACTGTCGAAGTATCACTGGCAAAATATCACTGTCGATGTATCACTATCCAAGTGTCACTGTCAAAGTGTTGCTGTACTAGTGTCACTGTTGAAATTTCACAGTCGAAGAATCAGTGTCGAAGTGTCGCTGTCAAAGTGTAACTGTCAAAGTATCAATGTCGAGCTATCACTATTGAAGTGTCACTGTCGAAGCATCACTGTTGAGGTGTCGCTGTCAAAGTCCCACAGTCCATGTGTTGCTGTCGCAGCATCATTGTCGTTGTATCACTGTTGAAGTGTCAGTCTTGAAGTATCCCTCTCGATGTGACACTCGAAGAATCTCTGTCAAAGTGTCACTGTCAAAGTGTCACTGTCAAAGTGTCGCGGTGGAAGATGTCGCTGTTGAAGATTCACTGTCAAAGTATCACTCTCGAAGTATCACTGTCGAAGTGTCGCTGTTGAAGTGTCACTGTCAAAGTGTCACTGTCAAAGTGTCGCGGTCGAAGTGTCGCTGTGGAAGATGTCGCTGTTGAAGATTCACTGTCAAAGTATCACTCTCGAAGTATCACTGTCGAAGTGTGGCTGTCGAAGATTCGCTGTCGACGTAGCGCTGTTGAAGATTCGCTGTCCAATTATCGTTGTCGAAGTGTTGCTGTCAAAGTATCACTGTTGAAGTGTCGCTGTCGAAGTGTTGATGTCAGTGTGTCACTGTCAAAGTATCAGTGTCGAAATGTTGCTGCAGGAGTATTGCTGTCGGAGAGTGACTGTCGAAGTATCACTGTCGAAGTGTGGCTGTCAAAGATTCGCTGTCGACGTAGCGCTGTTGAAGATTCGCTGTCCAATTATCGTTGTCGAAGTGTTGCTGTCAAAGTATAACTGCTGAAGTGTCGCTGTCGAAGTGTTGATGCCGGTGTGTCACTGTCGAAGTATCAGTGTCGAAATGTTGCTGCAGGAGTATTGCTGTCGGAGAGTGACTGTCGAAGTGTCACTGTCGAAGTTTCACTGTAGAAGTGTCACTGTTGTAGTGTCGCTGTCGAAGTATCACTGTACAAATGTCATTGTCGAAGTGTCGCTGCCGAAGTGTCGCTGTCTGTGTGTCGCTGTCGAAGTATCATTGTCGACGTATCACTGTTGAAGTGTTGGTCTTGAAGTATCCCTGTCGATGTGACACTGTCGAAGAATCACTGTCGAATTCTAACTTCGAAGTATCACTTTCGCAGTATCACTGTCGAAGTGTCACTGTCTGAGACTGTTTCAAAATGTTGCTCTCGGAGTATCACCGCCGAGTGTCTCTGTTGAAGTGTCACTGTCGAAGTATCTTCGCTGAAGTGTTGCTGTCGAAGTATCACTGTCGAAGTATCTCTGTCGAAGAGTCTGTGTCAAAATGTTGCTCTGGGAGTATCACTGTCAAAGTGTCACAGTTGAAGTGTCGCTGTCGAAGTATTACTGTCGAAGTGTCGCTGTCGAAGTGTCGCTGTCCAAGATTCGCTGTTGAAGTAGCACTGTTGAAGATTCACTGTCTAAATATCGCTGTCGAAGTGTCACTGTCGAAGTATCGCTGTCGAAGATTCGCTGTCGAAATATCGTTGTTGAAGTGTTGCTGTCGAAGTATCACTGTTGAAGTGTCGCTATTGAAGTGTCGCTACCGAAGTGTCACTGTTGGTGCGTCGCTGTGGAAGCATCAGTGTCGAAATGTTGCTGTAGGAGTATCGCTGTCGGAGAGTCACTGTCCAAGTATCAGTGTCGAAGTGTCACTGTCGAAGTGTCATTTTCGAAGTGTCACTTTCGAAGTGTCACTGTTGAAGTATCACTGTCGATGTATCACTGTCGAAGAGTCGCTGCCGAAATGTCGCTGTCTGTGTGTCGCTGTTGAAGTATCACTGTTGAAATATTGCTGTCAGACTATCGCTTTCGGAGAGTCGCTGTCGAAGTGTCACTGTCGAAGTGTCACTGTCAAAGTATCACTGTCGAAGTATCGCTATCGAAGTGTCGCTGTCGAACTTTCACTTTTGAAGCTTCAGTGTCAAAGTCTCACTGTCAAACCGTCGCCGTCAAATTGTCGCAGTTGAAGTTTCACTGTCGACGTGTCACTGTCGAAGTCCAACTGTCATGTGGTGCTTTTGAAGTATCTTGTGGACGTATCTCTGTCGAAGTGTGGCTCTTGAAGTATCCCTATCGATTTGACACTGTTGAAGTCTCACTGTCCAACTGTCACTGTTGATGTATCACTCTTGATGTATAACTGTCGAAGTGCAGCCGTTGAAGTATCACTATCGAAGTGTTACTGTTGAGCACATTGGGCTAAATCGCTGGCTTTGAAAGCAGACCAAGGCAGGTCAGCAGCACGGTTCGATTTCCGTAACAGTCTCCCCGAACAGACACTGCAATGTGGCGACAAGGGGCTTTTCACAGTAACTTCATTGAAGCCTACTCGTGACAATAAGCAATTTTCATTTTCCTTTCATTTCAAGTATTGCTGTCGATGTGTCGCTGTCGACGTTTTGCTGTCAAAGTATCACTGTCCAAGTGTCACTGACCAAGTATCGCTGTGGAACATTCGCTGTCGAAGTGTCACTGTCAAAGTGTCATTGTCGAAGTGTCGCTGTTGACATGTTGCTGTCGAAGTATCATTGTCGAATCATCGCTGTCAAAGTATCAGTGTCGAAGTGTCGCTGTCAAAGTCGAGCTATCAAAGTCGAGCTATCACTGTCGAATTGTCACTGACGGAGCACCACTGTTGAATTGTCACTGTCGAAGCATCACTGTTGAGGTGTCGCTGTCAAAGTCCCACAGTCCATGGTTCGCTGTCGAAGTATCATTGTCGACGTATCACTGTTGAATCGTTGCTCTTCAAGTATCCCTGTCGATGTGACACTGTCAAAGAATCACTGTCGAGTTCTAACTTCGAAGTATCACTTTCGCAGTATCACTGTCGAAGTGACCCTGTCGAAGTGTCACTGTCGAAGACTCTGTGTCAAAATGTTGCTCTCGGAGTATCACTGTCGGAGTGTCTCTGTTTATGTGTCACTGTCGAAGTATCTCTGCTGAAGTGTTGCTGCCGAAGTATCACTGTCGAAGTGTCACTGTCGAAGTGTCACTTTCGAAATGTCACTTTCGAAGTGTCACTGTCGAAGTATCACTGCCGATGTATCACTGTTGAATTGTCGCAGTCAAAGTGTCGCTGTCGAATGTCGCTGTCGACGTGTTGCTGTTGAAGTGTCACTATCGAAGTGTCACTGTTGAAGTGTCATTGTCGAAGTATCGCTGTCGACATATCACAGTCAAAGAGTCGCTGTCGAAGTATCACTGTCAACGTATCATTGTCAAAGTTTCGCTGTCAAAGTGTCACTGTCAAAGTGCCATTGGCGAAATATCACTGTTGATGTGTTGCTGTCGAAATATCACTGCCGAAGTGTTGCTGTCGAAGTGTCACTATCGAATTCTCACTGTTGACGTGTCACTGTCGAAGTATCGCTGTCGAAATGTCGCTGTCCGAGTATCGCTGTCGAAGAGTTGCTTTCGAAGTATCACCTTTGAAGAGTCATTATCAAAGATTCACTGCGGAAGTGTCACTGTCGAAGTGCCGCTGTCGAAGTATTGCTGTCGAAGTGTTGCTCTCAAAGTATCACTTTCGAGGAGCCACTGTCGAAGATTTGCTGTCGAAGTGTCGCTGTCAAAATGCCGGTGTCGAATTGTCACTGTTGAAGTGTAACTGGCGAAGTGTCACTGTCGAAGGGTTGCTGTTGATGTACCACTGTCAAAGTGTTGCAGTTGAATTTCGCTGGCAACGTGTCACTGTCAAAATATCACTGTCGAAGTGTCGCTGTTGAAGTATCACTGTCGAAGTATCACTGTCGAAGTGTCGTTGTTGAACTGCCACTGCAGAAGTTGTGCTCTCGAGGTATCACTGTTGAAATATCACCGTCGAGTAGTCATTATCGAAGGTTCACTGCAGAAGTGCCACTGTCGAAGTGCCGCTGTCGAAGTATTGCTGTTGAAGTGTTGCTATCGAAGTATCAACTACGGGGAGCCACTGTCGATGATTCGCTGTCGGTGTGTCGCTGTCGAAATGTCGCTGTTGAAGTGTCGCTGTCGATGTACCACTGTCAAAGTGTTGCAGTTGAATTTCGCTGGCAACGTGTCACTGTTGAAATATCACTGTCGAAGTGTCGCTGGTGAAGTGTCACTGTCGAAATATCACTGTTGAAGTATTGCTCTTGAAGTATCGCTATTTAACTATCGCTGTCGAAGTGTCACTGTCGAAATAATGCTGTCGTACCCTGTCGAAGAGTGACTGTCCTAGTGTCACTAATGAAGTCACTGTCGAAGTATCACTGTCGAAGTATCACTGTCGAAGTATCACTGTCGAAGTATCACTGTCGAAGTTTGGCTGTCGAAGTATCATGGTCGAAGTATCACTTTCGATGTATCACCGTCAAAGTTCTGCTGTCGAAGTGTTACTGTCGAATTGTCACTGTTGACATGTCGCTGTCGAAGTATCGCTGTCGAAATGTCGCTGTCCGAGTATCGCTGTCAAAGTGTTGCTTTGAAGTATCACCTTTGAAGAGTCATTATCAAAGGTTCACTGCGGAAGTGTCACTGTCGAAGTGCCGCTGTCGAAGTATTGCTGTCGAAGTGTTGCTCTCAAAGTATCACTTTCGAGGAGCCACTGTCGAAGATTTGCTGTCGAAGTGTCGCTGTCAAAATGCCGGTGTCGAATTGTCACTGGTGAAGTGTCACTGTTGAAGTGTCGCTGTTGATGTACCACTGTCAAAGTGTTGCAGTTGAATTTCGCTGGCAACGTGTCACTGTCAAAATATCACTGTCAAAGTGTCGCTGTTGAAGTGTCACTGTCGAAGTATCACTGTTGAAGTACTGCTCTCAAAGTATCGCTGTTGAACTATCGCTGTCAAAGTGTCGTTGTTGAACTGCCACTGCAGAAGTTGTGCTCTCGAGGTATCACTGTTGAAGTATCACCGTCGAAGAGTCATTATCGAAGGTTCACTGCAGAAGTGCCACTGTCGAAGTGCCGCTGTCGAAGTATTGCTGTTGAAGTGTTGCTATCGAGGTATAACTTTCGTGGAGTGCCTGTCGATGATTCGCTGTCGGTGTGTTGCTGTCGTAATGTCGCTGTTGAACTGCCACTGCAAATGTTTTGCTCTCGAGGTATCACTGTTGATAGAGTCACTGTCGAAGTATCACTGTCGAAATGTCGCTGTCGTAGTTCCGCTGTCGAAGTATTGCAGATGAAGTATGGCTGTCGAAGTGTCACTGTTGAGGTGTCGCAGTCGAAGTGCAGTTGTCGAAGTATTACTGTCGAAGTGTTGCTATCGAAGTATCACTTTCAAGGAGCCACTGTCCAAGATTCGCTGTCAAAGTGTTCCTGGCAAAATGTCGGTGTCAAATTGCCGCTGTAAGTGTAACCTGCGAAGTGTCGCTGTCGATGTACCACTGTCGAAATGTTGCAGTTGATGTGTCACTGTCGAATATTGCTGGCAATGTGTCACTGTGGAAATATCACTGTTGAAGCGTCGCTGTTGAAGTGTCACTGTCGAAGTATCACTGCTGAAGTATTGCTCCCGAAGTATCGCTGTTGAACTATCACTGTCGAAGTGTCGCTGTCGAACTGCCACTTCAGAAGTTTTGCTCTCGATGTATCACTGTTGAAGTATTGCTGTGGAGGTGTCACTGTCGAAGTATCACCGTCGAAGTGTCGCTGTCGGAGCACCACTGTCGAAGTGTCGCTGTTGTAGTGTCGCTGGTTAGCAAACTGGGATAAATCGCTGCCTTTTAAAGCAGACCAAGCAGGCCAGCAGCACGGTTCAATTCCCGTACCAGTCTCCTCGAACAGGCGCCGGAATGTGACAACTAGGGGCTTTTCACAGTAACTTCACTGAAGCCTACTTGTGACAATAAGCGATTTTCATTTCAAGTATCGCTGTCGAAGGGTCACTGTTGAAGTGTCGCTGTCGAAGGGTCACTGTTGAAGTGTCGCTGTCGAAGAGTCGTTGCCGACATTTTGCCGTCGAAGTACCACTGTTGAAGTATCACTGCCAAAATATCACTGTCGAAGTATCGCTGTCAAAGTATTGCTGTCGAAGTATCACTGTCGAAGTATCGCAGTTGAAGTATCACTGTCGAAGTGTCACTGTCAAAGTGTCGCTGTCGATGTGTCGCTGTCGAAGTGTAACTGTCGAAGTGTCCCTGTCGAAGTATCACTGTCGACATATCACAGTCCAAGTGTCGCTGCCAAAGTATCTCTGTCGCCGTATCACCTATCACTGACAAAGTGTCAATGTCGGAGCACCACCATCGATGTGTCACTGTCGAAGCCTCACTGTCGAGGTGTCGCTGTCGAAGTATCTCGTTGACGTATCACTGTTGAAGTGTCACTCCTAAAGTATCCCTGCAGGCGTGACACCTTCGAAGTATCACTGTCGAATTACCATTGTCGAAGTATCACTGTTGATGTATCAATGTCGAAGTGCAGCTGTTGAAGAATCACTGTCGAAGTTTCACTTTTGAAGTATTGCTGTCGGAGTATCGCTGTTGAACTATCGCTGTCGAAGTGTAACTGGCGAAGTGTCATTGTCAATGTACCACTGTCGAAGTGTCGCTGTCGACGTGTTGCTGTCGAAGTGTCATTGTTGAAGTATCACTGTCAAAGTGCCACTGTCGAAGTGTCACTGGTGAAGTGTCGCTGTCGAAGTATCACTGTCGACATATCACAGTCGAAGTGTCATTGTCAAGGTATCACTGTTGAAGTGTTGCTGTCGAAGTATCACTGTCGAAGTGTGACTGTCAAAGTGTCATTGTCGAAGTATCACTGCGAAGTGTTGCTGTCGAAGTATCACTATTGAAGTGTCGCTGTCGAAGTGTCACAGTTGAAGTATCACTGTCAAAGTTTTGCTCTCGAAGTGCCACTGTCGAAGTGTCACTTTCGCAGTGTCATTGTCGAAGTATCACTGTTGACATATCACAGTCGAAGTGCCGCTGTCGAACTATTACTGCCGAAGTGTTGCTGTCAAAGTGTTAAGGTCGAAGTATCTCTTTTGACGTATCACTGTCAAAGTTTCGCTGTTGAAGTGTCACTGTCCAAGTATCGCTGTCAAAGTGCCGATGCTGAAGTTTTGCTCCCGAAGTGTCGCTGTCACAGTATCACTGTTGAAGTATCTTGGTCGAAGTATCACTGTCGACTTGTCACTGTCGAAATGTCACTGTCGAAGTGTCATTTTCGAACTATCACTGTGGAAGTGTTGCTGGCGAAGTGTCGCTGTTGAAGAGTCATTGTCGCAGTATCACTGTTGAAGTATTGCTCTCGAAGTATCGCTGTTGAACTATCGCTGTCGAAGTGTAACTGGCGAAGTGTCACTGTCGAATATTGCTGGCAACGTGTCGCTGTCGAAGTATCACTGTTGAAGTGTCACTGTCAAAGTATCACTGTTGAAGTATTGCTCTCGAAGTATCGCTGTTGAACTATCGAAGTGTAACTGGCGAAGTGTCACTGTCAATGTACCACTGTCGAAGTTTTGCAGTTGAAGTGTCACTGTCGAATATTGCTGGCAACGTGTCAGTTCGAATATCATTGTTGAAGTGTCACTAGTGAACTGTCACTGTCGAAGTATCACTCTTGAACTATTGCTCTCGAAGTATCGCTGTTGAGCTATCGCTGTCGAAGGATCACTGTCAAAGTGTCGCTGTCAAACTGCCACTTCAGATGTTATGCTCTCAAAGTATCACTGTTGAAGTATGACTGTCGAAGTGCCGCTGTCGAAGTTTCACTGCCGAACTGTTGCTGCCAAAGTGTCAAGGTTGAAGTATCACTGTCGACGTATCACTGTCAAAGTTTTGCTGTCGAAGTGTCACTGTCCAAGTGTCGCTGTCAAAGTGCCACTGCCGACGTTTGCTGCCGAAGTGTCGCTGTCACAGTATCACTGTCGAAGTATCTCGGTCGAAGTATCACTGTCGACTTGTCGCCGTTGAATTGTCGCTGTCAAAGTGTCGCTGTCGACCTGTTGCTGTCGAAGTGTCACGGTCAATGTGTCACTGTCAAAGTGCCGCTATTGAAGTATCATTGCTGAAGTGTCACTGTCGAAGTGTTGCTGTCGAAGTATCGCTTTTGAAATGTCGCTGTCGGAGTACCGCTGTCGAACTGTTGCTTTCAAAGTGTCACTGTCGAATAGTCATTATCGAAGGTTCAGTGCGGAAGAGTGACTGTCGAAGTGCTGCTGTCGAAGTATTGCTGTCGAAGTGTTGCTATCGAAGTATCACTTTCGAGGAGCCACTGTCGAAGTTTCGCTGTCGAAGTGTCGCTGTTGAAATGTCTGTGTCAAATTGTCACTGTCGAAGTGTAACTGGCGAAGAGTCGCTGTTTATGTCCCACTGTCGAAGTGTCACTGTTGAAGTGTCACTGTCGAAGTATCACTCTTGAAGTATTGCTCTCGAAGTATCGCTGTTCAACTATCGCTGTTGACGTGTCACTGTCAAAGTGTCGCTGTCGAACTGGCACTTCAGATGTTTTGCTCTCAAAGTATCACTGTTCAAGTATCACTGTCGAAGTGTCATTGTCGAAGTATCACTGTCGACATATCACAGTCCAAGTGTTGCTGTCAAAGTGTCATGGTCGAAGTATCACTGTTGATGTATCACTGTCAAAGTTTCGCCAATGTCGAAGAATCACTGTCGACATATCACAGTCGACGTGTCGCTGTCGAAGTATCACTGTCCACGGGTTGCTGTGGAAGTGTTGCTTTCAGTATCACTGTCGAGATGTCGCTGTAGAAGTCCCACTGTCGATGTCTCCCTTTCGAAGTATCACTGTCGAAGTGTCGTACTTGAAGTATCTCTGTCAAAGTGACGCTGTTGACGTGTTGCTGTCAAAGTATCACAATCAAAGTGTCACTGTCAAAGTGTCACTGTCAAAGTGCCGCTATTGAAGTATCATTGACGAAGTGTTGCTGTCGAAGTGTCGCTGTCGAAGTATCGCTGTCGAAATGTCGCTGTTGGAGTATCTCTGTCGAAGTGTTGCATTAGAAGTAGCACATTCGAAGAGTCATTGTCGAAGATTCACTGCCGAAGTGCTGCTGTCAAAGTATTGCATTCAAAGTGTTGCTATTGAAGTATCACTTTCGAAGAGCCACTGTCGAAGATTCTCTGCTGACGTGTCACTGTCGAAGTGTTGGTGTCGAATTGTCACTGTCGAAGTGTAACTGGCAAAGTATCGCTGTCACAGTGTCGCCGTCGATGGACCACTGTCAAAGTTTTTGCTGTTGAAGTATCACTGCTAACTTATCACTGTCAAAGTGTCGCTGTCAATGTGTCACCTTCGAAGTGTCATTGTCGAAGTATCATTGTCGACATATCACAGTCGAAGTGTCGCTGTCGAACTATCACTGTGGAATTGTCGCTGTCGAAGTATCACTGTCGAAGTATCATTGTCGAGGTCACTGTCGAAGTGTTGCTGTCGAAGTATCACTATCGACGTGTCGCTGTTGAAGTGTCACAGTTGAAGTATCACTGTCGACGTATCACTGTCAAAGTTTCGCTGTCCAAGTGTCACCTTCGAAGTGTTACTGTCGAAGTGTCATTGTCGAAGTATCATTGTCGACATATCACAGTCGAATTGTCATTGTTGAAGTATCACTGTCGACATATCACATTCAAAGTGTCATTGTCGAAGTATCACTGTTGAAGTGTCGCTGTTGAATTATCACTGTCGAAGTGTTGCTGTCAAAGTGTCAAGGTCGAAGTATCACTGTCGACGTATCACTGTCAAAGTTTTGCTGTCGAAGTGTCACTGTCACAGTGCCACTGCCGAAGTTTTGCTGCCGAATTGTCGCTGTCAAAGTATCACTGTCGAAGTATCTCAGTTGAAGTGTCGCTGTCATTGTATCACTGCCAAAGTGTGACTGTCGGAGCACCACTGGAGTTGAAGTGTCACTGTTGAAGTGTCGCTGTCGAAGTATCGCTGTTGAAGTATCACAGTCGAAGTGTCACTGTCACAAGTGCCACCGCCAAGGTTTTGCTGTCGAAATGTTGTAGTTGAAGTGTCACTGTTGAATATCGCTGTCGAAGTGTCACTGTCGAAGTCTTACTGTTGAAGTGTCATTGTCGAAGTATCACTGTCGACATATCACTGTCGAAGTTTCACTGTACACGGGTTGCTGTGGAAGTATCGCTGTCGAAGTGTCGCTCTCGAAGTATCACTGTCGACCTATCATTGTTGAGATGTCGCTGTAGAAGTCCCACTGTCGATGTCTCCCTGTCGAACTGTCGCTATCGAAGTGTCGCTGTCGAAGTATCGCTGTCAAAATGTCGCTATCAGAGTGTCTCTGTCGAAGTGTTGCTTTCGAAGTGTTGCTATCGAAGTATCGCTTTCGAAGAGCCACTGTCAAAGATCCGCTGTTGAAGTGTTGCTGTCGAAGTGTTAGAACATAGAACATAGAACAGTACAGCACAGAACAGGCCCTTCGGCCCTCAATGTTGCAATGTTGTGCCGAGCCATGATCACCCTACTCAAACCCACGTATCCACCCTATACCCATAACCCAACAACCCCCCCCTTAACCTTACTTTTTTATAAGGACACTACGGGCAATTTCGCATGGCCAATCCACCTAACCCGCACATCTTTGGACTGTGGGAGGAAACCGGAGCACCCGGAGGAAACCCACGCACACAGGGGGAGGACGTGCAGACTCCACACAGACAGTGACCCAGCCGGGAATCGAACCTGGGACCCTGGAGCTGTGAAGCATTTATGCTAACCACCATGCTACCCTGCTGCACCCTGCTACCCTGCTGGTGTCGAACTGTCACTGTCGAAGTGTAACTGGCAAAGTATCACTGTTGAAGTGTCGCTGTCGATGTACCACCGTTGAAGTGTCGCAGTTTAAGTGTCACTGTTGAATATCGCTGTCAAAGTGTCACTGTCAAAACAATACTGTCGAAGTGTCGCTGTTGAAGCGTCGCTATCAAAGTATCGCTGTTGAAGTATCGATGTCGAAGTGTCACTGTTGTAGTGTCGCTTCACACTGCCGCTGCCAAAGTTTTGCTGTTGAAGTATGACAGTTGAAGTATCACTGTCGAAGTGTCACAGTCTATGTGACACTATCAAAGTGCCACTATTGAAGTATCATTGTCGAAGTGTCATTGTTGAAGTGTCGCTGTCGGAGTGTCATTGTTGACATATCACAGTTGACGTGTCGCTGTTGTAGAGTCACTTTCAAAATGTGGCTGTTGAAGTATCACTGTCGACATATTACAGTCGACATGTCGCTGTTGTAGTATCACTTTCAAAGTGCGGCTGCCGAAGTTTCACTGTCAAAGTCTTACTGTTGAAGTGTAATTGTCGAAGTATCACTGTCGCCATATCACAGTCGAAGTGTCGCTGTCGAAGTATCACTGTCCACGGGTTGCTGTGGAAGTATCGCTGTCAAAGTGTCGCTCTCGAAGTATCACTGTCGACCTATCACTGTCAAGATTTCACTGTAGAAGTCCCACTGTCGATGTCTCCCTGTCGAACTATCACTGTCAAAGCATCACTGTCCAAGTGTCGTACTTGAAGTATCTCTGTTGAAGTGACGCTGTTGACGTGTTGCTGTCGAAGTATCACAATCAAAGTGTCACTGTCGAAGTGTCACAGTCGATGTTACACTGTCAAAGTGCCACTATTGAAGTATCATTGTCGAAGTGTCACTGTCGAAGTATCGCTGTTGAAATGTCACTGTCGGAGTATCTCTGTTGAAGTGTTGCTTTCAAAGTAGCACTGTCGAATAGTCATTGTCGAAGTATCCCTGCAGCAGTGTCACTGTCGAAGTGTCGCTGTCAAAGTGTCTCTGTCGAAGATTCGCTGTCCAAGTATCACTGTCGAAATATCACTGTTGAAGTGTCGCTGTCTAAGTGTCGTTGTCGATCATTCGCTGTCCAAGTATCACTGTCGAAGTGTCGCTGACAAAGTATCATTGTCGAAGTGTCACTGACGAAGTATCTCTGCTGAAGGGTTGCTGTCGAAATATCACTGTCGAAGTATCATTGGCTAAGAGTCTGTGCCGAAGTGTTGCTCTCGGAGTAACACTGTCGGAGTGTCACTATTGAAGTATCACTGTCGAAGTATGACTGTCGAGTATTACTTTCGAAGAATCACTGTCAAAGTGTTGCTGTGGGAGTGTCGCTGTCAAAGTGTCGCTGTCAAAGTATCACTGTCAAAGTGTCACTGCTGAAGTGTCACTGTCGAAGTTTCACTGTGAAGTGTCGCTGTCAAAGTGTTGCTGTCAATGATTCGCTGTCAAAGTAGCGCTGTTGAAGATTCGCTGTCCAAGTATCACTGTCGAAGTGTCGCTGATTAAATATCACTGTAGAAGTGCCGCTGTGACGTATCTCTGCTGAAGTGTTGCTGAAGAAATATCACTGTCGACGTATCATTGTCTAAGAGTCTGTGCCAAAGTGCTGCTTCAGAGTATCACTGTCGGAGTGTCACTGTTGAAGTGCCGCTGTAGAATATGACTGTCGAAGTATTACTTTCAAAGAATCACTGTTGAACTATCACTATCGAAGTGTCGATGTCGAAGTGTCGTTTTCGAAGAATCACTGTCAAAGTGTCATTATCGAAGTATCACTGTCGAAGTGTTGCTGTGGGAGTGTCGCTGTCAAAGTGTCGCTGTCAAAGTATCACTGTCAAAGTGTCACTGCTGAAGTGTCGCTGTTGAAGTGTCGCTGTCGAAGATTCACCATTGAAGTATCACTGTCCAAGTATCACTGTTGAAGTGTCGCTGTCGACGTAGCGCTGTTGAAGTTTCGCTGTCAAAGTATCACTGTTGAACATTCGCTGTCCAAGTATCATTGTCGAAGTGTCGCTGACGAAGTATCACTGTTGAAGTGTCACAAGTGTCACTGTTGAAGTGTCACTGTTGAAGTGTCACTGTTGAAGTGTTGCTGTCAAGATATGATTGTCTAAGAGTCTGTGCTGAAGTGTTGCTCTCGGAGTATCACTGTCGGAGTGCCGCTGTTGAAGTGTCGCTGTTGAAGTATGAATGTTGAAGTATTACTGTCAAAGAATCACTGTCGAAGTATCACTGTCGAAGTGTCGCTGTTGAAATATCTCTGCTGATGTTTTGCCATCAGAATATCACTGTCAAAGCATCATGGTCTAAGAGTCTGTGCCGAAGTGTTGCTCTCGGAGTATCACTGTCGGAGTGCCGCTGTTGACAATGTCGCTGTCGAAGTATGAATGTTGAAGTATTACTGTCAAAGAATCACTGTCGAAGTATTGCTGTGGAAGAGTCGCCGTCAAAGTGTCGCTGACAAAGTGTCGCTGTCAAAGTGTCACTGGCGAAGTGTCACTGGCGAAGATTCATCATCAAAGAGTCACTGTCGAAGTGTCGCTGACGAAGTATCACTGTTGAAGTGTCACAAGTGTCACTGTTGAAGTGTCACTGTTGAAGTGTCACTGTTGAAGTGTCACCGTTGAAGTGTTGCTGTCAAGATATGATTGTCTAAGAGTCTGTGCTGAAGTGTTGCTCTCGGAGTATCACTGTCGGAGTGCCGCTGTTGAAGTGTCGCTGTTGAAGTATGAATGTTGAAGTATTACTGTCAAAGAATCACTGTCGAAGTGTCACTGTTGAAGTGTCGCTGTCGAAGTGTCGCTGTCGAAGATTCACTGTCCAAGTTTCACTGTCGAAGTATCACTGTTGAGATGTCACTGTCGAAGTGTCGTTGTCGAAGTGTCGCTGTCAAAGTATCACTGTTGAAGTGTCACTGTCGAAGTATCTCTGCTGAAGTGTTGCTGTTGAAATATATCACTGTTGAAGTATCATTGGCTAAGAGTCTGTGCCAAAGTGTTGCTCTCAAAGTATCACTGGTGGAGTGTCACTGTGGAAGTGTCGCTGTCGAAGTATGACTGTCAAAGTATTACTGTCGAAGAATCACTGTCGAAGTGTTGCTGTGGAAGTGTCACTGTCAAAGTGTCGCTGACAAAGTGTCGCTGTCAAAGTATCACTGTCAAAGTGACTGTCACAGTTTCACTGTGAAGTGTCGCTGTCGAAGATTCATAGTTGAAGTGTCACTATCGAAGCTTCACTGTGGAAGTGTCGCTGTCGAAGTATGACTGTCGAAGTTTTACTGTCGAAGAATCACTGTGGAAGTGTTGCTGTGGAAGTGTCGCTGTCAAAGTGTCGCTGTCAAAGTATCACTGTCAAAGTATCGCTGTCAAAGTGTCGCTGTCAAAGTATCACTGTCAAAGTGACTGTCGAAGTGACACTGTATCACTCTCAAAGTATCACTGTCGATGTATCACTGTTGAAGTGTCACTGTTGAAGTGTCACTGTAGAAGTGTCGCTGTTGTAGAGTCACTGTCGAAGTATCACTGTACAAGTGTTGCTGTCGAAGTGTCACTGTACAAGCGTCACTGTCCAAGTGTCACTGTCCAAGTATCACAGTCGAAGTATCACTGTCCAAGTGTCACTGTCGAAGTGTCGCTGTAGAAGTGTCGCTGTCAAAGAATCACTGTACACGTGTCGCTGCCAAAGTGTCACTGTCGGTGTGTCGCTTCGAACTATCACTGTCGAAATGTTGCTGTCGGCGTATCGCTGTCGGACATTCGCTGACCAAGTGTCACTGTCGAAGTATCACTCTCAAAGTATCACTGCGATGTATCACTGTTGAAGTGTCACTGTCGAAGTGTCACTGTAGAAGTGTTGCTGTTGTAGAGTTGCTGTCGAAGTATCACTGTACAAGTGTCACTGTCGAAGTGTCACTGTCGAAGTATCACTGTTGAAGTATCTCTGCTGAAGTGTTGCTGTCGAAGTATCACTGTAGAAGTATCACTGTCGAAGTGTTGCTATCAGAGTCTCATTTTTGAAGTGTTGATTTTGAATTATCGCTATGAAAGAGTCGATGTCGAAGGATCACTGTCAAAGTATCAGTGTCGAAGTATGACTGTTGAAGTGTCGCTGTCAAAGTATCACTGTTGAACATTCGCTGTCCAAGTATCATTGTCAAAGTGTCGCTGACGAAGTATCACTGTACAAGTGTCGCTGTTGAAGTGTCACTGTAGAAGTATCACTGTCGAAGTGTTGCTATCAGAGTCTCATTTTTGAAGTGTCGATTTCGAATTATCGCTATGAAAGAGTCGATGTCGAAGGATCACTGTCAAAGTATCACTGTCGAAGTATCACTGCCAAAGTGTTGCTGTCGAAGTATCACTGTTGAAGTATCACTGGGGAAGTATTGCTGTCGAAGTGTCGCTGTCGGAGAGTCACTGTCAAAGTATCACTGTCGAAGTATCACTGTACAAGTCTTGCTGTTAAAGTTTTGCTGCTGAAGTATCACTGTACACGTGTCGCTGTCGAAGTGTCGCTGCCGAAGTATCACTGTCAGAGAGCAGCTGTCGAAATGTCGCTGGCCGAGTGACACTGTCGAAGTGCCTCTGTCGAAGTGTCGCTTTCAGAGTATCACTGTCAAAGTATCAGTGTCGAAGTGTTGCTGTCGAAGTACCACTGTCGAAGTATCGATGTCGAAGTGTCGCTGTCGAAGTATCCCTGCTAAAGTGTTGCTGTAAAAATATCACTGTCAAAGTATCACTGTCCAAGTGTCATTGACGAAGTGTTGCTGTGCTCTCGAATGTCACTGTCGGACAGTCGCTGCCGAAGTGTCGCTGTTGAATTGTCGCTGTCGAAGTCTCGCTGTCGGCGTTTCATTGTCGAAGTGGCTCTTTCAAAGTGTTGCTGTCAGACAGTCGCTGTCGACGTGTCGCTGTCAGACAGTTGCTGTCGAATTGTCAGTGTGGAAGAATTGCTGTTGGAGTGTCGCTGTTGAAGTGTTGCTGTAGGAGTATCACTGTCGGAGAGCAGCTGTCGAATATAACTGTCGAAGAGTCACTGTGGAAGTATCACTGTCAAACTATCACTGTCGGAGTATCGCTGTCGGTGTGTCACTGTCGAAGTATCACTGTCGAAGTGTAACTGGCAAAGTATCGCTGTCACAGTGTCGCCGTCGATGGACCACTGTCAAAGTTTTTGCTGTTGAAGTATCACTGCTAACTTATCACTGTCAAAGTGTCGCTGTCAATGTGTCACCTTCGAAGTGTCATTGTCGAAGTATCATTGTCGACATATCACAGTCAAAGTGTCGCTGTCGAGCTATCACTGTGGAATTGTCGCTGTCGAAGTATCACTGTCGAAGTATCACTGTCGAAGTATCACTGTTGAAGAGTCGTGGTCCATGTGTCATTGTCGAAGTTTTGCTGACAAACTGTCACTGTCAAAATGTTGCTGTCTAAGTGTCGCTGTTGAAGTGTCACTGTCGAAGTCTTGCTGTCGGAGTGCCGCTGTCGGCGTGTCGCTGTCGAAGATTTGCTGCCAGAGAGTTGCCTTTGAAGTATCACTGACGGAGAGTCACTGTTGAAGTGTCGCTGCTGGAGATTCGCTGTCGGAGTGTCATTGTTGAATTCTCTCTGTCGAAGTGTTGCCGTTGGATTATCATTGTCGAAGTGTTGCTGTCGGAGTATCACTGTCAGAGAGCAGCTGTCGAAGTGTCGCTGTTGGAGTGACACTGTCGAATTGTCACTATCAAAGTGTCACTGTCAAGTATCACTGTCGAAGTATCACTGTCCAAGTGTCATTGATGAAGTTTTGCTGTGCGGAGTTACACTGTCGAATTGTCGCTGTCGAACTATCACTGTCGAAATGTTGCTGTCGAAGCGTCGCAGTTGAGTTTTCGCTGTCGAAGTGCCGCTGTTGAATTATCGCTGTCAAATTGTCACTGTGGTTGTATCACTGTCGAAGTGTTGCTGTCAGAGTATCACTGTCGACGTGTCGCTTTCGATGTTTCACTGTCGAAGAGTCGATGTCAAAGGATCACTGTCAACGTATCACTGTCGAAGTATCACTGTCAAAGTATCACTGTCGCAGTGTCGCTGTCCATGTGTCGCTGTCGAAGATTCGCTGACGAACTATGGCTGTCGAAATGCCGCTGTCGAAGTATCAGAGTCGGAGAGGCGCTGTCGAAGTATTACTGTTGAAGTATCACTGTCGAAGTAGAATCATAGAATCATAGAATTTACAGTGCAGAAGGAGGCCATTCGGCCCATCGTGTCTGCATCCGCGCCCGGAAAGAGCACCCACCCAAGGTCCACACCTGCACCTCAACCCCACAACCCAGCAACCTGACCCAACACTAAGGGCAATTTTGGACACTGAGGGCAATTTAGCATGGCCAATCCACCTAACCTGCACATCTTTGGACGTGGGAGGAAACCGGAGCACCCGGAGGAAACCCACGTACACACGGGGAGAATGTGCAGATTCCGCACAGACTGTGACCCAAGCCGGGAATCGAACCTGGGACCCTGGAGCTGTGAAGTAATTGTGCGAATCACAATGCTACCGTGCTGCCCGTGAAGTATCGCAGGTGAAGTGTAACTGTCGAAATATCACTGTTGAAGTGTCAATTTAGAAGTGTCGATGTCGATGATTTGCTGTCGGAGAGTCGCTGCTAAAGTGTCACTGTCAGACGGTCGCTGTCAAAGTGTCACTGTCGGTGTGTCATTGTCGGAGTGTCGGTGTCGAAGTATCGCTGTCAGAGACTCACTATCGTAGTGTCAGTGTCAAAATGTTGATGTTGGAGTATCACTGTCGAAGTATCACTGTCGAAGTGTAACTGTCGAAGTGTCGCTGTTGAAGTGTCACTGTCGAAGTGTCGCTTTCGACGTAATGGTGTTGAAGTGTCGCTGTTGAATTATCGTTGTTGAAGTGTTGCTGTCACTGTCAAATCATCGCGCTTTAAGTATGGCTGTAGAAGTGTCAATGTCGTCGGATCATAGTCAAAGTATCAGTGTCGAAGTGTCGCTGTCGAAGTATCGCTGCCGAAGTACCACTGTTGAAGTGTTGCTGTCAAAGTTTCTCTCTCAAAGTATCACTGTAGAAGTATCACTGTCAAAGTGTCACTGTTGAGGTGTCGCTGTCGAAGAATCACTGTCGAAGTATCGATGTCGAAGTATCCCTGCTGAAGTGATGCTGTAAAAATATCGCTGTCAAAGTATCACTGTCCAAGTGTCGTTGATGAAGTGTTGCTGTGCGGAGTTACGCTCTCGAAGTGTCACTGTCAGACAGTCGCTGTCGAAGGGTCGCTGCTGAAGTATCGCTGTCGAAATGTCGCTGTTGAATTATCGCTGTTGAAGGATCACTGTCAGAATGTCGCTGTCGAAGTGTCACAGTCAGAATGTCACTGCCGAGGTCTCCCTGTCGGTATTTCACTGTCGAAGTGTCTCTGTCGAAATGTCACTGTCAGAGGGTCGCTGTCGAACTGTCACTATCGAAGTGCCGCTGTCGAAGTATCACTGTTGAAGAGTCACAGTCCATGAGTCGCTGTCGAAGTATTCGATGACGAACTCTCGCTGTCAAACGTTTGCTGTCGAAGTGTCGCTGTTGAAGTATCACTGTCGAAGTATCACTGTCAAAATGTCGCTGTCCATGTGTCGCTGTCGCAGAATCACTGTCGAAGTGTCGCTGTCGAAGTATCAATGTCAGAATCTTGCTGTTGAAGTATCAATTGTGAAGTATCAATGGCAAAGAATTGCTGTCAAAGTATATTGCTGTCGAAGTGTCACTGTCGAAGTCTCACTGTTGAAGTGTCATGTCGCTTTCGACTTAACGCTGTCAAAGAGTCGATGTCGAAGTATCACTGCCGAAGTATCACTTTCGAACTATCAATGTCAAAGTATTGCTGTCAAAGTATCACTGTCGAAGTGTAACTTTCGAAGTGTCGCTGTTAAAGTGTCACTGTCAAAGTGTCGCTTTCAACGTAATTCTGTCAAAGTATTGCTGTCGAAGTATGGCTGTCGAAGAGTCGATGTCGTAGGAACACTGTCAAAGTATCAGTGTCGAAGTGTCACTGTTGAAGTTTCACTGTCGAAGTGTCACGGTCAAATTGTCACTGTCAAATATCACTGTTGGTGAGTCGCTGTTGAAGTGTCGCTGTCGAAGTATCACTGTCGAAGTGTCGCTGTTGAAGGATCCCTGTCGAAGTTTCGATGTCAAAGGATCACTGTCAAAGTATCACTTTCGAAGAATGAATGTCAAAGTATCGCTGTTGAACTGTCACTGTCGAAGTGTCGCTGTCGAAGTATCACTGTCGAAGTATCATTGTCAAAGTGTCGCGGTCCATGTGTCGCTGTTCAAGTATCGCTGACGAACTGTTGCTGTCAAAATGTTGCTGTCGAAGTGTCGCTGTTGAAGTATCACTGTCGAAGTATCATTGTCGAAGTGTCGCGGTCCATGTGTCGCTGTTGAAGTATTACTGTCGAACTGTCGCTGTCAAAATGTTGCTGTTGAAGTGTCACTGTCGAAGTGTCGCTGTCAAATTGTCACTGTCGAATATCACTGTTGGTGAGTCGCTGTTGAAGTGTCGCTGTCGAAGTATCACTGTTGAAGTGTCGCTGTTGAAGTATCACTGTCGAAGAGTCGATGTCGAAGGATCACTGTCAAAGTATCACTTTCGAAGTATGAATGTCAAAGTATCGCTGTCGAACTGTCACTGTCGAAGTGTCGCTGTCGAAGTATCACTGTCGAAGTATCATTGTCGTAGTGTCGCGGTCCATGTGTCGCTGTTGAAGTATCGCTGACGAACTGTCGCTGTCAAAATGTTGCTGTCGAAGTGTCGCTGTTGAAGTATCACTGTCGAAGTTTCACTGTCAAAGTGTCGCGGTCCATGTGTCGCTGTTGAAGTATTACTGTCGAACTGTCGCTGTCAAAATGTTGCTGTTGAAGTGTCACTGTCGAAGTGTCGCTATCGAATTGTCACTGTCGAATATCACTGTCGGAGAGTCGCTGTTGAAGTGTCACTGTCAGTGTATCAATGTAGAATTGTTGCTGGCGGAGTATCGCTGTTGGAGTGTAACTGTAGAAGTGTGTCTACCAGAGTATCGCTGTCGAACTGTCACTGTCGAAGTGTCGCTGTCCATGTGTCGCTGTCGCAGAATCACTGTCAAAGTGTCGCTGTCCATGTGTTGCTGTCGCAGAATCACTGTCGAAGTGTCGCTGTTGATGTGTCACTGTCGAAGTGTCGCTGTCCATGTGTCGCTCTCGCAGAATCACTGTAGGAGTGTCGCTGTTGAAGTGTCACTGTTGGTGAGTCGCTGTCGAATTGTCCCTGTCAGAGTATCACTGTCGGATTGTTGCTGGCGGAGTATCGCTGTCGGAGTGTCACTGTCAAATTGCCAGTGTTGAAGTGTTGCTGTCGGAGTATCGCTGTCAGACTGTCACTGTAGAAGTATCACTGCCGGAGCATCGTTGTCGAACTGTCGCCGTTGAAGTATCACTGTCGAAGTATCACTGTCAAAGTATCACTGTCAAAGTGTCGCTGTCCATGTGTCACTATCTCAGAATCTCTGTCGAAGTGTCGCTGTCGAAGTGTCACTGTCGAATTGTCGCTATCAAAGTGACGCTGTCGAAGTATCAATGTCAGAGTCTCGATGTTGAAGTATCAATTGTGAAGTATCAATGGCAAAGTATTGCTATCAAAGTATCACTGTCGAAGTCTAACTGTCAAAGTGTCACTGTTAAAGTGTCACTGTCTAAGTTTTGCTGTTGAATTATCGCTGTTGAAGTGTTGCTGTCATATTACAGTAGTCCCCCTTTATAACGCGGGTGTTGGGGTCCAAGACCCCCACCCGCGTTGTAACCGAGCCGCGGATATCCATGATGGGGGTTTTAAATTTATTTAAAAATCTATGCTAGCGCTTCCCATTGAGTGTCTACGGGGGGGG